>NW_027077679.1:0-162000 GCF_963924675.1 Phocoena phocoena
TGTGTCCGCAAGGAGGAATTTGGGCTCCTCTGTGAAACACCAATGTGCGTCACAAATGTAACCAGGGAGCTCCCCCAGGACGTCTGCGTACGCAGTCGGTTCCCAGATGTTTACATCCAGCGGGAGAAAGAGAAAAAGGATAGCTTTCCCAGGGACAATTCTGGACCTTTGGGACCATCCAGAATCACCATAGCCTAAACTTTGCACGGCCTGGGGAACACTCTTTCGCATGTCCAGCGATCCCCACTTCGAACCCTTTCTCAGCAGAGGCAGGCACTCTCTCAGTTGTACTAGATACCTCCGCAGAAGCTTCAGAGAAACGTGCTGCGTCATTCAGCTTGAAAGTGGGACGCGGATGGGAGAGTACACTTTCTCCCCGTTTGGAGGTGCCTTGCGCTTGGCTTCTAAGCTACCTGAAGAGCAATAGCGGCCCGACGTCTCTTCACGGCAGGATTGTCGTTGTGGGCCAAGGCTGCGTGTTCTCTAAAGCGAAAATTGTGCTGGCAATACTTTTCTAGAAACTTTTCTCACTGCACCACATGTTCAGCACTGGCCAAACGAAAGGGGACCTCAGGCCTGAAGGTAAGTTCCACTACTTCACATCGGGGGAGTGGGGTGTACAGTGGTTTCCATGAGGCCATACTGCACCTCAGAGGGCCTTAATTCTTCGATGCTCCTGGGGGCACACAGGATAGGAGATCGTTCACCTCTTTCGCATGATGACTTCTCTCCGTGCCGGAACGGCGGATCCTGGCTTCTGAGGAAACGTAGCCTTAAACGGGCCCCTGGAGAAAGCTCTTCACATTCATAGCCAGGGCAACGTACTGCTCTCTGGGTTGCCTACGTTGAGTGCTCCAGTCGTCAAAGAGCCTCGCAAAAGCAGCGCCGGGCAGACCCTCCCTGCCAGTCGAACGGCCCCCTTGAGTGAAAGAGAACTGCGGTGCCAATAGACACCGTGCTGACGACTGGCTCCAGGAGGAGATTCGGGACAGCACTCTCACAGAAGCGAAAGATAGGCTGTGGGCCCAGCTTGAGGAACAGTACGTTTTGCACACTTAACCCAGCTAGGCGTGAGCCAGAGAACCTTGGTCACTGAGGCCTACTTAAGGTACTGGCATACTTAACCCAGTAGATCCCATGCAGAGGTCCCCGTGCCCGAAAGTGCCTCCACGGAAAAGCCCTGTTCCTCCCGTGTGTTTCCTTGAGGCAATCAGGAACCACTGAGGATAACTACGTGAGCTCAGGTTTGAAACTGGGCGACCCTGGGCAAACCTTATTCCCCTCCGTGGTCGACGAGACCGTTGCGGGTCATAAGCTGCCTGAAGCACAGTCCTCGCGCCCACCTTCTCTTTGCTCTCTGAAGGCCTCACATGAGAAGTCTGAGTTTACTCGTGACGGAAGCAGTCTGAGTGTACTCGTGTGAGGCCTGCTGCTCTCAGTTCCCGGCTGGGAGCTTCAGCAGGAGCACTCTAGAGCTCGCCGACAAAAGAAATGTGAGTCCCCCCCGGGTCTCAAGTAAAAGTCCAGATTTCCCCCGTTAGGAACACCTCGGAGTGCCATAGGAGCGAAGAAGCATGCGTTAAGGGAATGCTTCAACAGGGTAAGGGATTTATTTCACGAGACACAGTGCACTCACTCACGTTGGTTGCAACAATTGTCAAAGGGCACTGTACGCCTTCCAACTCCTCTGTTGTGTTTGAGCCACAGGAAGTAAAGGCATTCGTTTGGTTAAGCTCCATGCACGTGCAACGATAATGGTGAAGCGCTGCCCTGTTCGCTTGAAAGCTCTCGTTTGTAACGGCCTTCCAACGGCCTCAACGTACGCAGTTCTAAACCGCCTTACATTCCGTGCTTGTGTGCCCCCAAGGAGGAATTTGGGCTCTTTTGTGAAACACCAATGTGCGTCACAAATGAAGCCAGGGGGCTCCCCCAGGACAGCTGCGTACGGCAGTCGGTTCCCAGATGTTTACTTCCAGCCGGAGAAAGAAAAAAAGGACAGTTTTCCGAGGGACAATTCTGGATCTTCGGGACCATCCAGAATCACCAAAGCGTAAACTTTGAACGGCCTGGGGAATGCTCTTTCGCATGTCCAGGGACCCCCACGTCAAAATCTTTCTCAGCAGAGGCAGGCACTATGTCACTTGCACTAGATAGCTCGGCAGAACCTTCCGAGAAACATGCTGCGTCATTCAGCTTGAAAGTGGGACGCGGATGGGAGAACACGCTTTCTCCCCGTTTGGAGGCGCCTTGCGCTTGGCTTCGAAGCTGCCTGAACAGCACTAGCGGCCCGACGTCTCTTCACGGCAGGAATGTCGTTGTGGGCCAAGGCTGCGTGTTCTCCAAAGCGAAAACTCTGCTGGCAATACCTTTCTAGGACCTCCTCCCACGGCACCAGATGTTCAGCTCTGGCCAAACGAAAGGGGACCTCAGGCCTCAAGGTAAGTTCCAGTGTTTCACGTCGGAGGAGTTGGGCGTGCAGTGGTTTGCATGAGGCCATACTGCACCACGGAGTGCCTTAACTCTTCGAGGCTCCTGGGGGCACACAGGATAGGAGCTCGTTCAACAATTTCGCATGATGACTTCTCTCCGTGCCAGAACGGCGGATCCTGGCTCCTGAGGAAACGTAACCTAAACAGGCCCCTGGAGAAAGCTCTTCACAGTCATAGCCAGGGCAACGTACTGCTCTCTGGGTTGACTAGGTTGAGTGCCCCAGTCGTCCAAGAGCCTCACGAAAGAAGCGCTGGGCAGACTCTTTTTGACTGTCGAACGGACTCCTTGACTGAAAGAGAACTGCAGTGTCAATAGGCACCGTGCTGAAGACTGGCTCCAGGAGGAGATTCCGGACAGCACTCCCACAGAAGCGAAAGGTAGGCTGTGGGCCCAGCCTGAGGAACAGTACGTTTTGCAAACTTAAGACAGCTAAGCATGAGCCAGAGAGCCTTGGTCACTGAGGCCTACCTAATGCACTGGCATACTTATCCTGTAGATCGACTGCAGAGGTCCCTGTGCCCAAAAGTGCCTCCGTGGAAGGGCTCTGTTCCTCCCGTGTGTTTCCTTGAGGCAATCAGGAACCACTGAGGATAACTACGTGAGCTCAGGTTTGAAACTGGGCGACCCTGGGCAAACCTTATTCCCCTCCGTGGTCGACGAGACCGTTGCGGGTCATAAGCTGCGGGTCATAAGCTGCCTGAAGCACAGTCCTCGCGCCCACCTTCTCTTTGCTGTCTGAAGGCCTCACATAAGAGTTTACTCGTGACGGAAGCAGTCTGAGTGTACTCGTGTGAGGCCTGCTGCTCTCAGTTCCCGGCTGGGAGCTTCAGCAGGAACACTCTGGAGCTCGCCGCCAAAAGAATTGTGAGCCCCCCCCCTCCCCGGCCTCAATTATAAGTCCAGATTTCCCCCGTTAGGAACACCTCGGAGTGCCATAGGAGCGAAGAAACATGCGTTAACGGAATGCTTCAGCAGTGTAAGGGATTCATTTCACGCGACACCGTGCACTCACGTTCGTTGTAACAACGGTCAAAGGGCACTGTATGCCTTCCAACTCCTCTGTTGTGTTTGAGCCACAGGAAGTAAATGCATTCGTTAGAATAAGCTCCATGCACGTGCCACGATGATGGCGAAGCGCTTCCCTGTTCGCTTGAGAGCTCTCGTCTGTACGGCTCTCCACCGGCCTCAAGGTCCGCAGTTCTAAACAGCCTTACATTCCATGCTGCTGTGTCCGCAAGGAGGAATTTGGGCTCCTCTGTGAAACACCAATGTGCGTCACAAATGTAACCAGGGAGCTCCCCCAGGACGTCTGCGTACGCAGTCGGTTCCCAGATGTTTACATCCAGCGGGAGAAAGAGAAAAAGGACAGCTTTCCCAGGGACAATTCTGGACCTTTGGGACCATCCAGAATCACCATAGCCTAAACTTTGCACGGCCTGGGGAACACTCTTTCGCATGTCCAGCGATCCCCACTTCGAACCCTTTCTCAGCAGAGGCAGGCACTCTCTCAGTTGTACTAGATACCTCCGCAGAAGCTTCAGAGAAACGTGCTGCGTCATTCAGCTTGAAAGTGGGACGCGGATGGGAGAGTACACTTTCTCCCCGTTTGGAGGTGCCTTGCGCTTGGCTTCTAAGCTACCTGAAGAGCAATAGCGGCCCGACGTCTCTTCACGGCAGGATTGTCGTTGTGGGCCAAGGCTGCGTGTTCTCTAAAGCGAAAATTGTGCTGGCAATACTTTTCTAGAAACTTTTCTCACTGCACCACATGTTCAGCACTGGCCAAACGAAAGGGGACCTCAGGCCTGAAGGTAAGTTCCACTACTTCACATCGGGGGAGTGGGGTGTACAGTGGTTTCCATGAGGCCATACTGCACCTCAGAGGGCCTTAATTCTTCGATGCTCCTGGGGGCACACAGGATAGGAGATCGTTCACCTCTTTCGCATGATGACTTCTCTCCGTGCCGGAACGGCGGATCCTGGCTTCTGAGGAAACGTAGCCTTAAACGGGCCCCTGGAGAAAGCTCTTCACATTCATAGCCAGGGCAACGTACTGCTCTCTGGGTTGCCTACGTTGAGTGCTCCAGTCGTCAAAGAGCCTCGCAAAAGCAGCGCCGGGCAGACCCTCCCTGCCAGTCGAACGGCCCCCTTGAGTGAAAGAGAACTGCGGTGCCAATAGACACCGTGCTGACGACTGGCTCCAGGAGGAGATTCGGGACAGCACTCTCACAGAAGCGAAAGATAGGCTGTGGGCCCAGCTTGAGGAACAGTACGTTTTGCACACTTAACCCAGCTAGGCGTGAGCCAGAGAACCTTGGTCACTGAGGCCTACTTAAGGTACTGGCATACTTAACCCAGTAGATCCCATGCAGAGGTCCCCGTGCCCGAAAGTGCCTCCACGGAAAAGCCCTGTTCCTCCCGTGTGTTTCCTTGAGGCAATCAGGAACCACTGAGGATAACTACGTGAGCTCAGGTTTGAAACTGGGCGACCCTGGGCAAACCTTATTCCCCTCCGTGGTCGACGAGACCGTTGCGGGTCATAAGCTGCCTGAAGCACAGTCCTCGCGCCCACCTTCTCTTTGCTCTCTGAAGGCCTCACATGAGAAGTCTGAGTTTACTCGTGACGGAAGCAGTCTGAGTGTACTCGTGTGAGGCCTGCTGCTCTCAGTTCCCGGCTGGGAGCTTCAGCAGGAGCACTCTAGAGCTCGCCGACAAAAGAAATGTGAGTCCCCCCCGGGTCTCAAGTAAAAGTCCAGATTTCCCCCGTTAGGAACACCTCGGAGTGCCATAGGAGCGAAGAAGCATGCGTTAAGGGAATGCTTCAACAGGGTAAGGGATTTATTTCACGAGACACAGTGCACTCACTCACGTTGGTTGCAACAATTGTCAAAGGGCACTGTACGCCTTCCAACTCCTCTGTTGTGTTTGAGCCACAGGAAGTAAAGGCATTCGTTTGGTTAAGCTCCATGCACGTGCAACGATAATGGTGAAGCGCTGCCCTGTTCGCTTGAAAGCTCTCGTTTTTAACGGCCTTCCAACGGCCTCAACGTACGCAGTTCTAAACCGCCTTACATTCCGTGCTGGTGTGCCCCCAAGGAGGAATTTGGGCTCTTTTGTGAAACACCAATGTGCGTCACAAATGAAGCCAGGGGGCTCCCCCAGGACGGCTGCGTACGGCAGTCGGTTCCCAGATGTTTACTTCCAGCCGGAGAAAGAAAAAAAGGACAGTTTTCCGAGGGACAATTCTGGATCTTCGGGACCATCCAGAATCACCAAAGCGTAAACTTTGAACGGCCTGGGGAACGCTCTTTCGCATGTCCAGGGACCCCCACGTCAAAATCTTTCTCAGCAGAGGCAGGCACTATGTCACTTGCACTAGATAGCTCGGCAGAACCTTCCGAGAAACATGCTGCGTCATTCAGCTTGAAAGTGGGACGCGGATGGGAGAGTACGCTTTCTCCCCGTTTGGAGGCGCCTTGCGCTTGGCTTCGAAGCTGCCTGAACAGCACTAGCGGCCCGACGTCTCTTCACGGCAGGAATGTCGTTGTGGGCCAAGGCTGCGTGTTCTCCAAAGCGAAAACTCTGCTGGCAATACCTTTCTAGGACCTCCTCCCACGGCACCAGATGTTCAGCTCTGGCCAAACGAAAGGGGACCTCAGGCCTCAAGGTAAGTTCCAGTGTTTCACGTCGGAGGAGTTGGGCGTGCAGTGGTTTGCATGAGGCCATACTGCACCACGGAGTGCCTTAACTCTTCGAGGCTCCTGGGGGCACACAGGATAGGAGCTCGTTCAACAATTTCGCATGATGACTTCTCTCCGTGCCGGAACGGCGGATCCTGGCTCCTGAGGAAACGTAACCTAAACAGGCCCCTGGAGAAAGGTCTTCACAGTCATAGCCAGGGCAACGTACTGCTCTCTGGGTTGACTAGGTTGAGTGCCCCAGTCGTCCAAGAGCCTCACGAAAGAAGCGCTGGGCAGACTCTTTTTGACTGTCGAACGGACTCCTTGACTGAAAGAGAACTGCAGTGTCAATAGGCACCGTGCTGAAGACTGGCTCCAGGAGGAGATTCCGGACAGCACTCCCACAGAAGCGAAAGGTAGGCTGTGGGCCCAGCCTGAGGAACAGTACGTTTTGCAAACTTAAGACAGCTAAGCATGAGCCAGAGAGCCTTGGTCACTGAGGCCTACCTAATGCACTGGCATACTTATCCTGTAGATCGACTGCAGAGGTCCCTGTGCCCAAAAGTGCCTCCGTGGAAGGGCTCTGTTCCTCCCGTGTGTTTCCTTGAGGCAATCAGGAACCACTGAGGATAACTACGTGAGCTCAGGTTTGAAACTGGGCGACCCTGGGCAAACCTTATTCCCCTCCGTGGTCGACGAGACCGTTGCGGGTCATAAGCTGCGGGTCATAAGCTGCCTGAAGCACAGTCCTCGCACCCACCTTCTCTTTGCTGTCTGAAGGCCTCACATAAGAGTTTACTCGTGACGGAAGCAGTCTGAGTGTACTCGTGTGAGGCCTGCTGCTCTCAGTTCCCGGCTGGGAGCTTCAGCAGGAACACTCTGGAGCTCGCCGCCAAAAGAATTGTGAGCCCCCCCCCTCCCCGGCCTCAATTATAAGTCCAGATTTCCCCCGTTAGGAACACCTCGGAGTGCCATAGGAGCGAAGAAACATGCATTAACGGAATGCTTCAGCAGTGTAAGGGATTCATTTCACGAGACACCGTGCACTCACGTTCGTTGTAACAACGGTCAAAGGGCACTGTATGCCTTCCAACTCCTCTGTTGTGTTTGAGCCACAGGAAGTAAATGCATTCGTTAGAATAAGCTCCATGCACGTGCCACGATGATGGCGAAGCGCTTCCCTGTTCGCTTGAGAGCTCTCGTCTGTACGGCTCTCCACCGGCCTCAAGGTCCGCAGTTCTAAACAGCCTTACATTCCATGCTGCTGTGTCCGCAAGGAGGAATTTGGGCTCCTCTGTGAAACACCAATGTGCGTCACAAATGTAACCAGGGAGCTCCCCCAGGACGTCTGCGTACGCAGTCGGTTCCCAGATGTTTACATCCAGCGGGAGAAAGAGAAAAAGGACAGCTTTCCCAGGGACAATTCTGGACCTTTGGGACCATCCAGAATCACCATAGCCTAAACTTTGCATGGCCTGGGGAACACTCTTTCGCATGTCCAGCGATCCCCACTTCGAACCCTTTCTCAGCAGAGGCAGGCACTGTCTCAGTTGTACTAGATACCTCCGCAGAAGCTTCAGAGAAACGTGCTGCGTCATTCAGCTTGAAAGTGGGACGCGGATGGGAGAGTACACTTTCTCCCCGTTTGGAGGTGCCTTGCGCTTGGCTTCTAAGCTACCTGAAGAGCAATAGCGGCCCGACGTCTCTTCACGGCAGGATTGTCGTTGTGGGCCAAGGCTGCGTGTTCTCTAAAGCGAAAATTGTGCTGGCAATACTTTTCTAGAAACTTTTCTCACTGCACCACATGTTCAGCACTGGCCAAACGAAAGGGGACCTCAGGCCTGAAGGTAAGTTCCACTACTTCACATCGGGGGAGTGGGGTGTACAGTGGTTTCCATGAGGCCATACTGCACCTCAGAGGGCCTTAATTCTTCGATGCTCCTGGGGGCACACAGGATAGGAGATCGTTCACCTCTTTCGCATGATGACTTCTCTCCGTGCCGGAACGGCGGATCCTGGCTTCTGAGGAAACGTAGCCTTAAACGGGCCCCTGGAGAAAGCTCTTCACATTCATAGCCAGGGCAACGTACTGCTCTCTGGGTTGCCTACGTTGAGTGCTCCAGTCGTCAAAGAGCCTCGCAAAAGCAGCGCCGGGCAGACCCTCCCTGCCAGTCGAACGGCCCCCTTGAGTGAAAGAGAACTGCGGTGCCAATAGACACCGTGCTGACGACTGGCTCCAGGAGGAGATTCGGGACAGCACTCTCACAGAAGCGAAAGATAGGCTGTGGGCCCAGCTTGAGGAACAGTACGTTTTGCACACTTAACCCAGCTAGGCGTGAGCCAGAGAACCTTGGTCACTGAGGCCTACTTAAGGTACTGGCATACTTAACCCAGTAGATCCCATGCAGAGGTCCCCGTGCCCGAAAGCGCCTCCACGGAAAAGCCCTGTTCCTCCCGTGTGTTTCCTTGAGGCAATCAGGAACCACTGAGGATAACTACGTGAGCTCAGGTTTGAAACTGGGCGACCCTGGGCAAACCTTATTCCCCTCCGTGGTCGACGAGACCGTTGCGGGTCATAAGCTGCCTGAAGCACAGTCCTCGCGCCCACCTTCTCTTTGCTCTCTGAAGGCCTCACATGAGAAGTCTGAGTTTACTCGTGACGGAAGCAGTCTGAGTGTACTCGTGTGAGGCCTGCTGCTCTCAGTTCCCGGCTGGGAGCTTCAGCAGGAGCACTCTAGAGCTCGCCGACAAAAGAAATGTGAGTCCCCCCCGGGTCTCAAGTAAAAGTCCAGATTTCCCCCGTTAGGAACACCTCGGTGTGCCATAGGAGCGAAGAAGCATGCGTTAAGGGAATGCTTCAACAGGGTAAGGGATTTATTTCACGAGACACAGTGCACTCACTCACGTTGGTTGCAACAATTGTCAAAGGGCACTGTACGCCTTCCAACTCCTCTGTTGTGTTTGAGCCACAGGAAGTAAAGGCATTCGTTTGGTTAAGCTCCATGCACGTGCAACGATAATGGTGAAGCGCTGCCCTGTTCGCTTGAAAGCTCTCGTTTGTAACGGCCTTCCAACGGCCTCAACGTACGCAGTTCTAAATCGCCTTACATTCCGTGCTGGTGTGCCCCCAAGGAGGAATTTGGGCTCTTTTGTGAAACACCAATGTGCGTCACAAATGAAGCCAGGGGGCTCCCCCAGGACGGCTGCGTACGGCAGTCGGTTCCCAGATGTTTACTTCCAGCCGGAGAAAGAAAAAAAGGACAGTTTTCCGAGGGACAATTCTGGATCTTCGGGACCATCCAGAATCACCAAAGCGTAAACTTTGAACGGCCTGGGGAACGCTCTTTCGCATGTCCAGGGACCCCCACGTCAAAATCTTTCTCAGCAGAGGCAGGCACTATGTCACTTGCACTAGATAGCTCGGCAGAACCTTCCGAGAAACATGCTGCGTCATTCAGCTTGAAAGTGGGACGCGGATGGGAGAGTACACTTTCTCCCCGTTTGGAGGCGCCTTGCGCTTGGCTTCGAAGCTGCCTGAACAGCACTAGCGGCCCGACGTCTCTTCACGGCAGGAATGTCGTTGTGGGCCAAGGCTGCGTGTTCTCCAAAGCGAAAACTCTGCTGGCAATACCTTTCTAGGACCTCCTCCCACGGCACCAGATGTTCAGCTCTGGCCAAACGAAAGGGGACCTCAGGCCTCAAGGTAAGTTCCAGTGTTTCACGTCGGAGGAGTTGGGCGTGCAGTGGTTTGCATGAGGCCATACTGCACCACGGAGTGCCTTAACTCTTCGAGGCTCCTGGGGGCACACAGGATAGGAGCTCGTTCAACAATTTCGCATGATGACTTCTCTCCGTGCCGGAACGGCGGATCCTGGCTCCTGAGGAAACGTAACCTAAACAGGCCCCTGGAGAAAGGTCTTCACAGTCATAGCCAGGGCAACGTACTGCTCTCTGGGTTGACTAGGTTGAGTGCCCCAGTCGTCCAAGAGCCTCACGAAAGAAGCGCTGGGCAGACTCTTTTTGACTGTCGAACGGACTCCTTGACTGAAAGAGAACTGCAGTGTCAATAGGCACCGTGCTGAAGACTGGCTCCAGGAGGAGATTCCGGACAGCACTCCCACAGAAGCGAAAGGTAGGCTGTGGGCCCAGCCTGAGGAACAGTACGTTTTGCAAACTTAAGACAGCTAAGCATGAGCCAGAGAGCCTTGGTCACTGAGGCCTACCTAATGCACTGGCATACTTATCCTGTAGATCGACTGCAGAGGTCCCTGTGCCCAAAAGTGCCTCCGTGGAAGGGCTCTGTTCCTCCCGTGTGTTTCCTTGAGGCAATCAGGAACCACTGAGGATAACTACGTGAGCTCAGGTTTGAAACTGGGCGACCCTGGGCAAACCTTATTCCCCTCCGTGGTCGACGAGACCGTTGCGGGTCATAAGCTGCGGGTCATAAGCTGCCTGAAGCACAGTCCTCGCACCCACCTTCTCTTTGCTGTCTGAAGGCCTCACATAAGAGTTTACTCGTGACGGAAGCAGTCTGAGTGTACTCGTGTGAGGCCTGCTGCTCTCAGTTCCCGGCTGGGAGCTTCAGCAGGAACACTCTGGAGCTCGCCGCCAAAAGAATTGTGAGCACCCCCCCCTCCCCGGCCTCAAATATAAGTCCAGATTTCCCCCGTTAGGAACACCTCGGAGTGCCATAGGAGCGAAGAAACATGCGTTAACGGAATGCTTCAGCAGTGTAAGGGATTCATTTCACGCGACACCGTGCACTCACGTTCATTGTAACAACGGTCAAAGGGCACTGTATGCCTTCCAACTCCTCTGTTGTGTTTGAGCCATAGGAAGTAAATGCATTCGTTAGAATAAGCTCCATGCACGTGCCACGATGATGGCGAAGCGCTTCCCTGTTCGCTTGAGAGCTCTCGTCTGTACGGCTCTCCACCGGCCTCAAGGTCCGCAGTTCTAAACAGCCTTACATTCCATGCTGCTGTGTCCGCAAGGAGGAATTTGGGCTCCTCTGTGAAACACCAATGTGCGTCACAAATGTAACCAGGGAGCTCCCCCAGGACGTCTGCGTACGCAGTCGGTTCCCAGATGTTTACATCCAGCGGGAGAAAGAGAAAAAGGACAGCTTTCCCAGGGACAATTCTGGACCTTTGGGACCATCCAGAATCACCATAGCCTAAACTTTGCACGGCCTGGGGAACACTCTTTCGCATGTCCAGCGATCCCCACTTCGAACCCTTTCTCAGCAGAGGCAGGCACTCTCTCAGTTGTACTAGATACCTCCGCAGAAGCTTCAGAGAAACGTGCTGCGTCATTCAGCTTGAAAGTGGGACACGGATGGGAGAGTACACTTTCTCCCCGTTTGCAGGTGCCTTGCGCTTGGCTTCTAAGCTACCTGAAGAGCAATAGCGGCCCGACGTCTCTTCACGGCAGGATTGTCGTTGTGGGCCAAGGCTGCGTGTTCTCTAAAGCGAAAATTGTGCTGGCAATACTTTTCTAGAAACTTTTCTCACTGCACCACATGTTCAGCACTGGCCAAACGAAAGGGGACCTCAGGCCTGAAGGTAAGTTCCACTACTTCACATCGGGGGAGTGGGGTGTACAGTGGTTTCCATGAGGCCATACTGCACCTCAGAGGGCCTTAATTCTTCGATGCTCCTGGGGGCACACAGGATAGGAGATCGTTCACCTCTTTCGCATGATGACTTCTCTCCGTGCCGGAACGGCGGATCCTGGCTTCTGAGGAAACGTAGCCTTAAACGGGCCCCTGGAGAAAGCTCTTCACATTCATAGCCAGGGCAACGTACTGCTCTCTGGGTTGCCTACGTTGAGTGCTCCAGTCGTCAAAGAGCCTCGCAAAAGCAGCACCGGGCAGACCCTCCCTGCCAGTCGAACGGCCCCCTTGAGTGAAAGAGAACTGCGGTGCCAATAGACACCGTGCTGACGACTGGCTCCAGGAGGAGATTCGGGACAGCACTCTCACAGAAGCGAAAGATAGGCTGTGGGCCCAGCTTGAGGAACAGTACGTTTTGCACACTTAACCCAGCTAGGCGTGAGCCAGAGAACCTTGGTCACTGAGGCCTACCTAAGGCACTGGCATACTTAACCCAGTAGATCCCATGCAGAGGTCCCCGTGCCCGAAAGTGCCTCCACGGAAAAGCCCTGTTCCTCCCGTGTGTTTCCTTGAGGCAATCAGGAACCACTGAGGATAACTACGTGAGCTCAGGTTTGAAACTGGGCGACCCTGGGCAAACCTTATTCCCCTCCGTGGTCGACGAGACCGTTGCGGGTCATAAGCTGCCTGAAGCACAGTCCTCGCGCCCACCTTCTCTTTGCTCTCTGAAGGCCTCACATGAGAAGTCTGAGTTTACTCGTGACGGAAGCAGTCTGAGTGTACTCGTGTGAGGCCTGCTGCTCTCAGTTCCCGGCTGGGAGCTTCAGCAGGAGCACTCTAGAGCTCGCCGACAAAAGAAATGTGAGTCCCCCCCGGGTCTCAAGTAAAAGTCCAGATTTCCCCCGTTAGGAACACCTCGGAGTGCCATAGGAGCGAAGAAGCATGCGTTAAGGGAATGCTTCAACAGGGTAAGGGATTTATTTCACGAGACACAGTGCACTCACTCACGTTGGTTGCAACAATTGTCAAAGGGCACTGTACGCCTTCCAACTCCTCTGTTGTGTTTGAGCCACAGGAAGTAAAGGCATTCGTTTGGTTAAGCTCCATGCACGTGCAACGATAATGGTGAAGCGCTGCCCTGTTCGCTTGAAAGCTCTCGTTTTTAACGGCCTTCCAACGGCCTCAACGTACGCAGTTCTAAACCGCCTTACATTCCGTGCTGGTGTGCCCCCAAGGAGGAATTTGGGCTCTTTTGTGAAACACCAATGTGCGTCACAAATGAAGCCAGGGGGCTCCCCCAGGACGGCTGCGTACGGCAGTCGGTTCCCAGATGTTTACTTCCAGCCGGAGAAAGAAAAAAAGGACAGTTTTCCGAGGGACAATTCTGGATCTTCGGGACCATCCAGAATCACCAAAGCGTAAACTTTGAACGGCCTGGGGAACGCTCTTTCGCATGTCCAGGGACCCCCACGTCAAAATCTTTCTCAGCAGAGGCAGGCACTATGTCACTTGCACTAGATAGCTCGGCAGAACCTTCCGAGAAACATGCTGCGTCATTCAGCTTGAAAGTGGGACGCGGATGGGAGAGTACGCTTTCTCCCCGTTTGGAGGCGCCTTGCGCTTGGCTTCGAAGCTGCCTGAACAGCACTAGCGGCCCGACGTCTCTTCACGGCAGGAATGTCGTTGTGGGCCAAGGCTGCGTGTTCTCCAAAGCGAAAACTCTGCTGGCAATACCTTTCTAGGACCTCCTCCCACGGCACCAGATGTTCAGCTCTGGCCAAACGAAAGGGGACCTCAGGCCTCAAGGTAAGTTCCAGTGTTTCACGTCGGAGGAGTTGGGCGTGCAGTGGTTTGCATGAGGCCATACTGCACCACGGAGTGCCTTAACTCTTCGAGGCTCCTGGGGGCACACAGGATAGGAGCTCGTTCAACAATTTCGCATGAAGACTTCTCTCCGTGCCGGAACGGCGGATCCTGGCTCCTGAGGAAACGTAACCTAAACAGGCCCCTGGAGAAAGCTCTTCACATTCATAGCCAGGGCAACGTACTGCTCTCTGGGTTGACTAGGTTGAGTGCCCCAGTCGTCCAAGAGCCTCACGAAAGAAGCGCTGGGCAGACTCTTTTTGACTGTCGAACGGACTCCTTGACTGAAAGAGAACTGCAGTGTCAATAGGCACCGTGCTGAAGACTGGCTCCAGGAGGAGATTCCGGACAGCACTCCCACAGAAGCGAAAGGTAGGCTGTGGGCCCAGCCTGAGGAACAGTACGTTTTGCAAACTTAAGACAGCTAAGCATGAGCCAGAGAGCCTTGGTCACTGAGGCCTACCTAATGCACTGGCATACTTATCCTGTAGATCGACTGCAGAGGTCCCTGTGCCCAAAAGTGCCTCCGTGGAAGGGCTCTGTTCCTCCCGTGTGTTTCCTTGAGGCAATCAGGAACCACTGAGGATAACTACGTGAGCTCAGGTTTGAAACTGGGCGACCCTGGGCAAACCTTATTCCCCTCCGTGGTCGACGAGACCGTTGCGGGTCATAAGCTGCGGGTCATAAGCTGCCTGAAGCACAGTCCTCGCACCCACCTTCTCTTTGCTGTCTGAAGGCCTCACATAAGAGTTTACTCGTGACGGAAGCAGTCTGAGTGTACTCGTGTGAGGCCTGCTGCTCTCAGTTCCCGGCTGGGAGCTTCAGCAGGAACACTCTGGAGCTCGCCGCCAAAAGAATTGTGAGCCCCCCCCCTCCCCGGCCTCAATTATAAGTCCAGATTTCCCCCGTTAGGAACACCTCGGAGTGCCATAGGAGCGAAGAAACATGCGTTAACGGAATGCTTCAGCAGTGTAAGGGATTCATTTCACGCGACACCGTGCACTCACGTTCGTTGGAACAACGGTCAAAGGGCACTGTATGCCTTCCAACTCCTCTGTTGTGTTTGAGCCACAGGAAGTAAATGCATTCGTTAGAATAAGCTCCATGCACGTGCCACGATGATGGCGAAGCGCTTCCCTGTTCGCTTGAGAGCTCTCGTCTGTACGGCTCTCCACCGGCCTCAAGGTCCGCAGTTCTAAACAGCCTTACATTCCATGCTGCTGTGTCTGCAAGGAGGAATTTGGGCTCCTCTGTGAAACACCAATGTGCGTCACAAATGTAACCAGGGAGCTCCCCCAGGACGTCTGCGTACGCAGTCGGTTCCCAGATGTTTACATCCAGCGGGAGAAAGAGAAAAAGGACAGCTTTCCCAGGGACAATTCTGGACCTTTGGGACCATCCAGAATCACCATAGCCTAAACTTTGCACGGCCTGGGGAACACTCTTTCGCATGTCCAGCGATCCCCACTTCGAACCCTTTCTCTGCAGAGGCAGGCACTCTCTCAGTTGTACTAGATACCTCCGCAGAAGCTTCAGAGAAACGTGCTGCGTCATTCAGCTTGAAAGTGGGACGCGGATGGGAGAGTACACTTTCTCCCCGTTTGGAGGTGCCTTGCGCTTGGCTTCTAAGCTACCTGAAGAGCAATAGCGGCCCGACGTCTCTTCACGGCAGGATTGTCGTTGTGGGCCAAGGCTGCGTGTTCTCTAAAGCGAAAATTGTGCTGGCAATACTTTTCTAGAAACTTTTCTCACTGCACCACATGTTCAGCACTGGCCAAACGAAAGGGGACCTCAGGCCTGAAGGTAAGTTCCACTACTTCACATCGGGGGAGTGGGGTGTACAGTGGTTTCCATGAGGCCATACTGCACCTCAGAGGGCCTTAATTCTTCGATGCTCCTGGGGGCACACAGGATAGGAGATCGTTCACCTCTTTCGCATGATGACTTCTCTCCGTGCCAGAACGGCGGATCCTGGCTTCTGAGGAAACGTAGCCTTAAACGGGCCCCTGGAGAAAGCTCTTCACATTCATAGCCAGGGCAACGTACTGCTCTCTGGGTTGCCTACGTTGAGTGCTCCAGTCGTCAAAGAGCCTCGCAAAAGCAGCGCCGGGCAGACCCTCCCTGCCAGTCGAACGGCCCCCTTGAGTGAAAGAGAACTGCGGTGCCAATAGACACCGTGCTGACGACTGGCTCCAGGAGGAGATTCGGGACAGCACTCTCACAGAAGCGAAAGATAGGCTGTGGGCCCAGCTTGAGGAACAGTACGTTTTGCACACTTAACCCAGCTAGGCGTGAGCCAGAGAACCTTGGTCACTGAGGCCTACTTAAGGTACTGGCATACTTAACCCAGTAGATCCCATGCAGAGGTCCCCGTGCCCGAAAGTGCCTCCACGGAAAAGCCCTGTTCCTCCCGTGTGTTTCCTTGAGGCAATCAGGAACCACTGAGGATAACTACGTGAGCTCAGGTTTGAAACTGGGCGACCCTGGGCAAACCTTATTCCCCTCCGTGGTCGACGAGACCGTTGCGGGTCATAAGCTGCCTGAAGCACAGTCCTCGCGCCCACCTTCTCTTTGCTCTCTGAAGGCCTCACATGAGAAGTCTGAGTTTACTCGTGACGGAAGCAGTCTGAGTGTACTCGTGTGAGGCCTGCTGCTCTCAGTTCCCGGCTGGGAGCTTCAGCAGGAGCACTCTAGAGCTCGCCGACAAAAGAAATGTGAGTCCCCCCCGGGTCTCAAGTAAAAGTCCAGATTTCCCCCGTTAGGAACACCTCGGAGTGCCATAGGAGCGAAGAAGCATGCGTTAAGGGAATGCTTCAACAGGGTAAGGGATTTATTTCACGAGACACAGTGCACTCACTCACGTTGGTTGCAACAATTGTCAAAGGGCACTGTACGCCTTCCAACTCCTCTGTTGTGTTTGAGCCACAGGAAGTAAAGGCATTCGTTTGGTTAAGCTCCATGCACGTGCAACGATAATGGTGAAGCACTGCCCTGTTCGCTTGAAAGCTCTCGTTTGTAACGGCCTTCCAACGGCCTCAACGTACGCAGTTCTAAACCGCCTTACATTCCGTGCTGGTGTGCCCCCAAGGAGGAATTTGGGCTCTTTTGTGAAACACCAATGTGCGTCACAAATGAAGCCAGGGGGCTCCCCCAGGACGGCTGCGTACGGCAGTCGGTTCCCAGATGTTTACTTCCAGCCGGAGAAAGAAAAAAAGGACAGTTTTCCGAGGGACAATTCTGGATCTTCGGGACCATCCAGAATCACCAAAGCGTAAACTTTGAACGGCCTGGGGAACGCTCTTTCGCATGTCCAGGGACCCCCACGTCAAAATCTTTCTCAGCAGAGGCAGGCACTATGTCACTTGCACTAGATAGCTCGGCAGAACCTTCCGAGAAACATGCTGCGTCATTCAGCTTGAAAGTGGGACGCGGATGGGAGAGTACGCTTTCTCCCCGTTTGGAGGCGCCTTGCGCTTGGCTTCGAAGCTGCCTGAACAGCACTAGCGGCCCGACGTCTCTTCACGGCAGGAATGTCGTTGTGGGCCAAGGCTGCGTGTTCTCCAAAGCGAAAACTCTGCTGGCAATACCTTTCTAGGACCTCCTCCCACGGCACCAGATGTTCAGCTCTGGCCAAACGAAAGGGGACCTCAGGCCTCAAGGTAAGTTCCAGTGTTTCACGTCGGAGGAGTTGGGCGTGCAGTGGTTTGCATGAGGCCATACTGCACCACGGAGTGCCTTAACTCTTCGAGGCTCCTGGGGGCACACAGGATAGGAGCTCGTTCAACAATTTCGCATGATGACTTCTCTCCGTGCCGGAACGGCGGATCCTGGCTCCTGAGGAAACGTAACCTAAACAGGCCCCTGGAGAAAGCTCTTCACATTCATAGCCAGGGCAACGTACTGCTCTCTGGGTTGACTAGGTTGAGTGCCCCAGTCGTCCAAGAGCCTCACGAAAGAAGCGCTGGGCAGACTCTTTTTGACTGTCGAACGGACTCCTTGACTGAAAGAGAACTGCAGTGTCAATAGGCACCGTGCTGAAGACTGGCTCCAGGAGGAGATTCCGGACAGCACTCCCACAGAAGCGAAAGGTAGGCTGTGGGCCCAGCCTGAGGAACAGTACGTTTTGCAAACTTAAGACAGCTAAGCATGAGCCAGAGAGCCTTGGTCACTGAGGCCTACCTAATGCACTGGCATACTTATCCTGTAGATCGACTGCAGAGGTCCCTGTGCCCAAAAGTGCCTCCATGGAAGGGCTCTGTTCCTCCCGTGTGTTTCCTTGAGGCAATCAGGAACCACTGAGGATAACTACGTGAGCTCAGGTTTGAAACTGGGCGACCCTGGGCAAACCTTATTCCCCTCCGTGGTCGACGAGACCGTTGCGGGTCATAAGCTGCGGGTCATAAGCTGCCTGAAGCACAGTCCTCGCACCCACCTTCTCTTTGCTGTCTGAAGGCCTCACATAAGAGTTTACTCGTGACGGAAGCAGTCTGAGTGTACTCGTGTGAGGCCTGCTGCTCTCAGTTCCCGGCTGGGAGCTTCAGCAGGAACACTCTGGAGCTCGCCGCCAAAAGAATTGTGAGCCCCCCCCCTCCCCGGCCTCAATTATAAGTCCAGATTTCCCCCGTTAGGAACACCTCGGAGTGCCATAGGAGCGAAGAAACATGCGTTAACGGAATGCTTCAGCAGTGTAAGGGATTCATTTCACGCGACACCGTGCACTCACGTTCGTTGTAACAACGGTCAAAGGGCACTGTATGCCTTCCAACTCCTCTGTTGTGTTTGAGCCACAGGAAGTAAATGCATTCGTTAGAATAAGCTCCATGCACGTGCCACGATGATGGCGAAGCGCTTCCCTGTTCGCTTGAGAGCTCTCGTCTGTACGGCTCTCCACCGGCCTCAAGGTCCGCAGTTCTAAACAGCCTTACATTCCATGCTGCTGTGTCCGCAAGGAGGAATTTGGGCTCCTCTGTGAAACACCAATGTGCGTCACAAATGTAACCAGGGAGCTCCCCCAGGACGTCTGCGTACGCAGTCGGTTCCCAGATGTTTACATCCAGCGGGAGAAAGAGAAAAAGGACAGCTTTCCCAGGGACAATTCTGGACCTTTGGGACCATCCAGAATCACCATAGCCTAAACTTTGCACGGCCTGGGGAACACTCTTTCGCATGTCCAGCGATCCCCACTTCGAACCCTTTCTCAGCAGAGGCAGGCACTCTCTCAGTTGTACTAGATACCTCCGCAGAAGCTTCAGAGAAACGTGCTGCGTCATTCAGCTTGAAAGTGGGACGCGGATGGGAGAGTACACTTTCTCCCCGTTTGGAGGTGCCTTGCGCTTGGCTTCTAAGCTACCTGAAGAGCAATAGCGGCCCGACGTCTCTTCACGGCAGGATTGTCGTTGTGGGCCAAGGCTGCGTGTTCTCTAAAGCGAAAATTGTGCTGGCAATACTTTTCTAGAAACTTTTCTCACTGCACCACATGTTCAGCACTGGCCAAACGAAAGGGGACCTCAGGCCTGAAGGTAAGTTCCACTACTTCACATCGGGGGAGTGGGGTGTACAGTGGTTTCCATGAGGCCATACTGCACCTCAGAGGGCCTTAATTCTTCGATGCTCCTGGGGGCACACAGGATAGGAGATCGTTCACCTCTTTCGCATGATGACTTCTCTCCGTGCCGGAACGGCGGATCCTGGCTTCTGAGGAAACGTAGCCTTAAACGGGCCCCTGGAGAAAGCTCTTCACATTCATAGCCAGGGCAACGTACTGCTCTCTGGGTTGCCTACGTTGAGTGCTCCAGTCGTCAAAGAGCCTCGCAAAAGCAGCGCCGGGCAGACCCTCCCTGCCAGTCGAACGGCCCCCTTGAGTGAAAGAGAACTGCGGTGCCAATAGACACCGTGCTGACGACTGGCTCCAGGAGGAGATTCGGGACAGCACTCTCACAGAAGCGAAAGATAGGCTGTGGGCCCAGCTTGAGGAACAGTACGTTTTGCACACTTAACCCAGCTAGGCGTGAGCCAGAGAACCTTGGTCACTGAGGCCTACTTAAGGTACTGGCATACTTAACCCAGTAGATCCCATGCAGAGGTCCCCGTGCCCGAAAGTGCCTCCACGGAAAAGCCCTGTTCCTCCCGTGTGTTTCCTTGAGGCAATCAGGAACCACTGAGGATAACTACGTGAGCTCAGGTTTGAAACTGGGCGACCCTGGGCAAACCTTATTCCCCTCCGTGGTCGACGAGACCGTTGCGGGTCATAAGCTGCCTGAAGCACAGTCCTCGCGCCCACCTTCTCTTTGCTCTCTGAAGGCCTCACATGAGAAGTCTGAGTTTACTCGTGACGGAAGCAGTCTGAGTGTACTCGTGTGAGGCCTGCTGCTCTGTTCCCGGCTGGGAGCTTCAGCAGGAGCACTCTAGAGCTCGCCGACAAAAGAAATGTGAGTCCCCCCCGGGTCTCAAGTAAAAGTCCAGATTTCCCCCGTTAGGAACACCTCGGAGTGCCATAGGAGCGAAGAAGCATGCGTTAAGGGAATGCTTCAACAGGGTAAGGGATTTATTTCACGAGACACAGTGCACTCACTCACGTTGGTTGCAACAATTGTCAAAGGGCACTGTACGCCTTCCAACTCCTCTGTTGTGTTTGAGCCACAGGAAGTAAAGGCATTCGTTTGGTTAAGCTCCATGCACGTGCAACGATAATGGTGAAGCGCTGCCCTGTTCGCTTGAAAGCTCTCGTTTGTAACGGCCTTCCAACGGCCTCAACGTACGCAGTTCTAAACCGCCTTACATTCCGTGCTGGTGTGCCCCCAAGGAGGAATTTGGGCTCTTTTCTGAAACACCAATGTGCGTCACAAATGAAGCCAGGGGGCTCCCCCAGGACGGCTGCGTACGGCAGTCGGTTCCCAGATGTTTACTTCCAGCCGGAGAAAGAAAAAAAGGACAGTTTTCCGAGGGACAATTCTGGATCTTCGGGACCATCCAGAATCACCAAAGCGTAAACTTTGAACGGCCTGGGGAACGCTCTTTCGCATGTCCAGGGACCCCCACGTCAAAATCTTTCTCAGCAGAGGCAGGCACTATGTCACTTGCACTAGATAGTTCGGCAGAACCTTCCGAGAAACATGCTGCGTCATTCAGCTTGAAAGTGGGACGCGGATGGGAGAGTACGCTTTCTCCCCATTTGGAGGCGCCTTGCGCTTGGCTTCGAAGCTGCCTGAACAGCACTAGCCGCCCGACGTCTCTTCACGGCAGGAATGTCGTTGTGGGCCAAGGCTGCGTGTTCTCCAAAGCGAAAACTCTGCTGGCAATACCTTTCTAGGACCTCCTCCCACGGCACCAGATGTTCAGCTCTGGCCAAACGAAAGGGGACCTCAGGCCTCAAGGTAAGTTCCAGTGTTTCACGTCGGAGGAGTTGGGCGTGCAGTGGTTTGCATGAGGCCATACTGCACCACGGAGTGCCTTAACTCTTCGAGGCTCCTGGGGGCACACAGGATAGGAGCTCGTTCAACAATTTCGCATGATGACTTCTCTCCGTGCCGGAACGGCGGATCCTGGCTCCTGAGGAAACGTAACCTAAACAGGCCCCTGGAGAAAGCTCTTCACATTCATAGCCAGGGCAACGTACTGCTCTCTGGGTTGACTAGGTTGAGTGCCCCAGTCGTCCAAGAGCCTCACGAAAGAAGCGCTGGGCAGACTCTTTTTGACTGTCGAACGGACTCCTTGACTGAAAGAGAACTGCAGTGTCAATAGGCACCGTGCTGAAGACTGGCTCCAGGAGGAGATTCCGGACAGCACTCCCACAGAAGCGAAAGGTAGGCTGTGGGCCCAGCCTGAGGAACAGTACGTTTTGCAAACTTAAGACAGCTAAGCATGAGCCAGAGAGCCTTGGTCACTGAGGCCTACCTAATGCACTGGCATACTTATCCTGTAGATCGACTGCAGAGGTCCCTGTGCCCAAAAGTGCCTCCGTGGAAGGGCTCTGTTCCTCCCGTGTGTTTCCTTGAGGCAATCAGGAACCACTGAGGATAACTACGTGAGCTCAGGTTTGAAACTGGGCGACCCTGGGCAAACCTTATTCCCCTCCGTGGTCGACGAGACCGTTGCGGGTCATAAGCTGCGGGTCATAAGCTGCCTGAAGCACAGTCCTCGCACCCACCTTCTCTTTGCTGTCTGAAGGCCTCACATAAGAGTTTACTCGTGACGGAAGCAGTCTGAGTGTACTCGTGTGAGGCCTGCTGCTCTCAGTTCCCGGCTGGGAGCTTCAGCAGGAACACTCTGGAGCTCGCCGCCAAAAGAATTGTGAGCCCCCCCCCTCCCCGGCCTCAATTATAAGTCCAGATTTCCCCCGTTAGGAACACCTCGGAGTGCCATAGGAGCGAAGAAACATGCGTTAACGGAATGCTTCAGCAGTGTAAGGGATTCATTTCACGCGACACCGTGCACTCACGTTCGTTGTAACAACGGTCAAAGGGCACTGTATGCCTTCCAACTCCTCTGTTGTGTTTGAGCCACAGGAAGTAAATGCATTCGTTAGAATAAGCTCCATGCACGTGCCACGATGATGGCGAAGCGCTTCCCTGTTCGCTTGAGAGCTCTCGTCTGTACGGCTCTCCACCGGCCTCAAGGTCCGCAGTTCTAAACAGCCTTACATTCCATGCTGCTGTGTCCGCAAGGAGGAATTTGGGCTCCTCTGTGAAACACCAATGTGCGTCACAAATGTAACCAGGGAGCTCCCCCAGGACGTCTGCGTACGCAGTCGGTTCCCAGATGTTTACATCCAGCGGGAGAAAGAGAAAAAGGACAGCTTTCCCAGGGACAATTCTGGACCTTTGGGACCATCCAGAATCACCATAGCCTAAACTTTGCACGGCCTGGGGAACACTCTTTCGCATGTCCAGCGATCCCCACTTCGAACCCTTTCTCAGCAGAGGCAGGCACTCTCTCAGTTGTACTAGATACCTCCGCAGAAGCTTCAGAGAAACGTGCTGCGTCATTCAGCTTGAAAGTGGGACGCGGATGGGAGAGTACACTTTCTCCCCGTTTGGAGGTGCCTTGCGCTTGGCTTCTAAGCTACCTGAAGAGCAATAGCGGCCCGACGTCTCTTCACGGCAGGATTGTCGTTGTGGGCCAAGGCTGCGTGTTCTCTAAAGCGAAAATTGTGCTGGCAATACTTTTCTAGAAACTTTTCTCACTGCACCACATGTTCAGCACTGGCCAAACGAAAGGGGACCTCAGGCCTGAAGGTAAGTTCCACTACTTCACATCGGGGGAGTGGGGTGTACAGTGGTTTCCATGAGGCCATACTTCACCTCAGAGGGCCTTAATTCTTCGATGCTCCTGGGGGCACACAGGATAGGAGATCGTTCACCTCTTTCGCATGATGACTTCTCTCCGTGCCGGAACGGCGGATCCTGGCTTCTGAGGAAACGTAGCCTTAAACGGGCCCCTGGAGAAAGCTCTTCACATTCATAGCCAGGGCAACGTACTGCTCTCTGGGTTGCCTACGTTGAGTGCTCCAGTCGTCAAAGAGCCTCGCAAAAGCAGCGCCGGGCAGACCCTCCCTGCCAGTCGAACGGCCCCCTTGAGTGAAAGAGAACTGCGGTGCCAATAGACACCGTGCTGACGACTGGCTCCAGGAGGAGATTCGGGACAGCACTCTCACAGAAGCGAAAGATAGGCTGTGGGCCCAGCTTGAGGAACAGTACGTTTTGCACACTTAACCCAGCTAGGCGTGAGCCAGAGAACCTTGGTCACTGAGGCCTACTTAAGGTACTGGCATACTTAACCCAGTAGATCCCATGCAGAGGTCCCCGTGCCCGAAAGTGCCTCCACGGAAAAGCCCTGTTCCTCCCGTGTGTTTCCTTGAGGCAATCAGGAACCACTGAGGATAACTACGTGAGCTCAGGTTTGAAACTGGGCGACCCTGGGCAAACCTTATTCCCCTCCGTGGTCGACGAGACCGTTGCGGGTCATAAGCTGCCTGAAGCACAGTCCTCGCGCCCACCTTCTCTTTGCTCTCTGAAGGCCTCACATGAGAAGTCTGAGTTTACTCGTGACGGAAGCAGTCTGAGTGTACTCGTGTGAGGCCTGCTGCTCTCAGTTCCCGGCTGGGAGCTTCAGCAGGAGCACTCTAGAGCTCGCCGACAAAAGAAATGTGAGTCCCCCCCGGGTCTCAAGTAAAAGTCCAGATTTCCCCCGTTAGGAACACCTCGGA
Organism: Phocoena phocoena; assembly: GCF_963924675.1. Taxonomy (NCBI): domain Eukaryota; kingdom Metazoa; phylum Chordata; class Mammalia; order Artiodactyla; family Phocoenidae; genus Phocoena; species Phocoena phocoena. Next base: position 23,849 of record NW_027077679.1, read on the forward strand.
GTGCCATAGGAGCGAAGAAGCATGCGTTAAGGGAATGCTTCAACAGGGTAAGGGATTTATTTCACGAGACACAGTGCACTCACTCACGTTGGTTGCAACAATTGTCAAAGGGCACTGTACGCCTTCCAACTCCTCTGTTGTGTTTGAGCCACAGGAAGTAAAGGCATTCGTTTGGTTAAGCTCCATGCACGTGCAACGATAATGGTGAAGCGCTGCCCTGTTCGCTTGAAAGCTCTCGTTTGTAACGGCCTTCCAACGGCCTCAACGTACGCAGTTCTAAACCGCCTTACATTCCGTGCTGGTGTGCCCCCAAGGAGGAATTTGGGCTCTTTTGTGAAACACCAATGTGCGTCACAAATGAAGCCAGGGGGCTCCCCCAGGACGGCTGCGTACGGCAGTCGGTTCCCAGATGTTTACTTCCAGCCGGAGAAAGAAAAAAAGGACAGTTTTCCGAGGGACAATTCTGGATCTTCGGGACCATCCAGAATCACCAAAGCGTAAACTTTGAACGGCCTGGGGAACGCTCTTTCGCATGTCCAGGGACCCCCACGTCAAAATCTTTCTCAGCAGAGGCAGGCACTATGTCACTTGCACTAGATAGCTCGGCAGAACCTTCCGAGAAACATGCTGCGTCATTCAGCTTGAAAGTGGGACGCGGATGGGAGAGTACGCTTTCTCCCCGTTTGGAGGCGCCTTGCGCTTGGCTTCGAAGCTGCCTGAACAGCACTAGCGGCCCGACGTCTCTTCACGGCAGGAATGTCGTTGTGGGCCAAGGCTGCGTGTTCTCCAAAGCGAAAACTCTGCTGGCAATACCTTTCTAGGACCTCCTCCCACGGCACCAGATGTTCAGCTCTGGCCAAACGAAAGGGGACCTCAGGCCTCAAGGTAAGTTCCAGTGTTTCACGTCGGAGGAGTTGGGCGTGCAGTGGTTTGCATGAGGCCATACTGCACCACGGAGTGCCTTAACTCTTCGAGGCTCCTGGGGGCACACAGGATAGGAGCTCGTTCAACAATTTCGCATGATGACTTCTCTCCGTGCCGGAACGGCGGATCCTGGCTCCTGAGGAAACGTAACCTAAACAGGCCCCTGGAGAAAGCTCTTCACATTCATAGCCAGGGCAACGTACTGCTCTCTGGGTTGACTAGGTTGAGTGCCCCAGTCGTCCAAGAGCCTCACGAAAGAAGCGCTGGGCAGACTCTTTTTGACTGTCGAACGGACTCCTTGACTGAAAGAGAACTGCAGTGTCAATAGGCACCGTGCTGAAGACTGGCTCCAGGAGGAGATTCCGGACAGCACTCCCACAGAAGCGAAAGGTAGGCTGTGGGCCCAGCCTGAGGAACAGTACGTTTTGCAAACTTAAGACAGCTAAGCATGAGCCAGAGAGCCTTGGTCACTGAGGCCTACCTAATGCACTGGCATACTTATCCTGTAGATCGACTGCAGAGGTCCCTGTGCCCAAAAGTGCCTCCGTGGAAGGGCTCTGTTCCTCCCGTGTGTTTCCTTGAGGCAATCAGGAACCACTGAGGATAACTACGTGAGCTCAGGTTTGAAACTGGGCGACCCTGGGCAAACCTTATTCCCCTCCGTGGTCGACGAGACCGTTGCGGGTCATAAGCTGCGGGTCATAAGCTGCCTGAAGCACAGTCCTCGCGCCCACCTTCTCTTTGCTGTCTGAAGGCCTCACATAAGAGTTTACTCGTGACGGAAGCAGTCTGAGTGTACTCGTGTGAGGCCTGCTGCTCTCAGTTCCCGGCTGGGAGCTTCAGCAGGAACACTCTGGAGCTCGCCGCCAAAAGAATTGTGAGCCCCCCCCCTCCCCGGCCTCAATTATAAGTCCAGATTTCCCCCGTTAGGAACACCTCGGAGTGCCATAGGAGCGAAGAAACATGCGTTAACGGAATGCTTCAGCAGTGTAAGGGATTCATTTCACGCGACACCGTGCACTCACGTTCGTTGTAACAACGGTCAAAGGGCACTGTATGCCTTCCAACTCCTCTGTTGTGTTTGAGCCACAGGAAGTAAATGCATTCGTTAGAATAAGCTCCATGCACGTGCCACGATGATGGCGAAGCGCTTCCCTGTTCGCTTGAGAGCTCTCGTCTGTACGGCTCTCCACCGGCCTCGAGGTCCGCAGTTCTAAACAGCCTTACATTCCATGCTGCTGTGTCCGCAAGGAGGAATTTGGGCTCCTCTGTGAAACACCAATGTGCGTCACAAATGTAACCAGGGAGCTCCCCCAGGACGTCTGCGTACGCAGTCGGTTCCCAGATGTTTACATCCAGCGGGAGAAAGAGAAAAAGGACAGCTTTCCCAGGGACAATTCTGGACCTTTGGGACCATCCAGAATCACCATAGCCTAAACTTTGCACGGCCTGGGGAACACTCTTTCGCATGTCCAGCGATCCCCACTTCGAACCCTTTCTCAGCAGAGGCAGGCACTCTCTCAGTTGTACTAGATACCTCCGCAGAAGCTTCAGAGAAACGTGCTGCGTCATTCAGCTTGAAAGTGGGACGCGGATGGGAGAGTACACTTTCTCCCCGTTTGGAGGTGCCTTGCGCTTGGCTTCTAAGCTACCTGAAGAGCAATAGCGGCCCGACGTCTCTTCACGGCAGGATTGTCGTTGTGGGCCAAGGCTGCGTGTTCTCTAAAGCGAAAATTGTGCTGGCAATACTTTTCTAGAAACTTTTCTCACTGCACCACATGTTCAGCACTGGCCAAACGAAAGGGGACCTCAGGCCTGAAGGTAAGTTCCACTACTTCACATCGGGGGAGTGGGGTGTACAGTGGTTTCCATGAGGCCATACTGCACCTCAGAGGGCCTTAATTCTTCGATGCTCCTGGGGGCACACAGGATAGGAGATCGTTCACCTCTTTCGCATGATGACTTCTCTCCGTGCCGGAACGGCGGATCCTGGCTTCTGAGGAAACGTAGCCTTAAACGGGCCCCTGGAGAAAGCTCTTCACATTCATAGCCAGGGCAACGTACTGCTCTCTGGGTTGCCTACGTTGAGTGCTCCAGTCGTCAAAGAGCCTCGCAAAAGCAGCGCCGGGCAGACCCTCCCTGCCAGTCGAACGGCCCCCTTGAGTGAAAGAGAACTGCGGTGCCAATAGACACCGTGCTGACGACTGGCTCCAGGAGGAGATTCGGGACAGCACTCTCACAGAAGCGAAAGATAGGCTGTGGGCCCAGCTTGAGGAACAGTACGTTTTGCACACTTAACCCAGCTAGGCGTGAGCCAGAGAACCTTGGTCACTGAGGCCTACCTAAGGCACTGGCATACTTAACCCAGTAGATCCCATGCAGAGGTCCCCGTGCCCGAAAGTGCCTCCACGGAAAAGCCCTGTTCCTCCCGTGTGTTTCCTTGAGGCAATCAGGAACCACTGAGGATAACTACGTGAGCTCAGGTTTGAAACTGGGCGACCCTGGGCAAACCTTATTCCCCTCCGTGGTCGACGAGACCGTTGCGGGTCATAAGCTGCCTGAAGCACAGTCCTCGCGCCCACCTTCTCTTTGCTCTCTGAAGGCCTCACATGAGAAGTCTGAGTTTACTCGTGACGGAAGCAGTCTGAGTGTACTCGTGTGAGGCCTGCTGCTCTCAGTTCCCGGCTGGGAGCTTCAGCAGGAGCACTCTAGAGCTCGCCGACAAAAGAAATGTGAGTCCCTCCCAGGTCTCAAGTAAAAGTCCAGATTTCCCCCGTTAGGAACACCTCGGAGTGCCATAGGAGCGAAGAAGCATGCGTTAAGGGAATGCTTCAACAGGGTAAGGGATTTATTTCACGAGACACAGTGCACTCACTCACGTTGGTTGCAACAATTGTCAAAGGGCACTGTACGCCTTCCAACTCCTCTGTTGTGTTTGAGCCACAGGAAGTAAAGGCATTCGTTTGGTTAAGCTCCATGCACGTGCAACGATAATGGTGAAGCGCTGCCCTGTTCGCTTGAAAGCTCTCGTTTGTAACGGCCTTCCAACGGCCTCAACGTACGCAGTTCTAAACCGCCTTACATTCCGTGCTGGTGTGCCCCCAAGGAGGAATTTGGGCTCTTTTGTGAAACACCAATGTGCGTCACAAATGAAGCCAGGGGGCTCCCCCAGGACGGCTGCGTACGGCAGTCGGTTCCCAGATGTTTACTTCCAGCCGGAGAAAGAAAAAAAGGACAGTTTTCCGAGGGACAATTCTGGATCTTCGGGACCATCCAGAATCACCATAGCCTAAACTTTGAACGGCCTGGGGAACGCTCTTTCGCATGTCCAGGCACCCCCACGTCAAAATCTTTCTCAGCAGAGGCAGGCACTATGTCACTTGCACTAGATAGCTCGGCAGAACCTTCCGAGAAACATGCTGCGTCATTCAGCTTGAAAGTGGGACGCGGATGGGAGAGTACGCTTTCTCCCCGTTTGGAGGCGCCTTGCGCTTGGCTTCGAAGCTGCCTGAACAGCACTAGCGGCCCGACGTCTCTTCACGGCAGGAATGTCGTTGTGGGCCAAGGCTGCGTGTTCTCCAAAGCGAAAACTCTGCTGGCAATACCTTTCTAGGACCTCCTCCCACGGCACCAGATGTTCAGCTCTGGCCAAACGAAAGGGGACCTCAGGCCTCAAGGTAAGTTCCAGTGTTTCACGTCGGAGGAGTTGGGCGTGCAGTGGTTTGCATGAGGCCATACTGCACCACGGAGTGCCTTAACTCTTCGAGGCTCCTGGGGGCACACAGGATAGGAGCTCGTTCAACAATTTCGCATGATGACTTCTCTCCGTGCCGGAATGGCGGATCCTGGCTCCTGAGGAAACGTAACCTAAACAGGCCCCTGGAGAAAGCTCTTCACATTCATAGCCAGGGCAACGTACTGCTCTCTGGGTTGACTAGGTTGAGTGCCCCAGTCGTCCAAGAGCCTCACGATAGAAGCGCTGGGCAGACTCTTTTTGACTGTCGAACGGACTCCTTGACTGAAAGAGAACTGCAGTGTCAATAGGCACCGTGCTGAAGACTGGCTCCAGGAGGAGATTCCGGACAGCACTCCCACAGAAGCGAAAGGTAGGCTGTGGGCCCAGCCTGAGGAACAGTACGTTTTGCAAACTTAAGACAGCTAAGCATGAGCCAGAGAGCCTTGGTCACTGAGGCCTACCTAATGCACTGGCATACTTATCCTGTAGATCGACTGCAGAGGTCCCTGTGCCCAAAAGTGCCTCCGTGGAAGGGCTCTGTTCCTCCCGTGTGTTTCCTTGAGGCAATCAGGAACCACTGAGGATAACTACGTGAGCTCAGGTTTGAAACTGGGCGACCCTGGGCAAACCTTATTCCCCTCCGTGGTCGACGAGACCGTTGCGGGTCATAAGCTGCGGGTCATAAGCTGCCTGAAGCACAGTCCTCGCGCCCACCTTCTCTTTGCTGTCTGAAGGCCTCACATAAGAGTTTACTCGTGACGGAAGCAGTCTGAGTGTACTCGTGTGAGGCCTGCTGCTCTCAGTTCCCGGCTGGGAGCTTCAGCAGGAACATTCTGGAGCTCGCCGCCAAAAGAATTGTGAGCCCCCCCCTCCCCGGCCTCAATTATAAGTCCAGACTTCCCCCGTTAGGAACACCTCGGAGTGCCATAGGAGCGAAGAAACATGCGTTAACGGAATGCTTCAGCAGTGTAAGGGATTCATTTCACGCGACACCGTGCACTCACGTTTGTTGTAACAACGGTCAAAGGGCACTGTATGCCTTCCAACTCCTCTGTTGTGTTTGAGCCACAGGAAGTAAATGCATTCGTTAGAATAAGCTCCATGCACGTGCCACGATGATGGCGAAGCGCTTCCCTGTTCGCTTGAGAGCTCTCGTCTGTACGGCTCTCCACCGGCCTCAAGGTCCGCAGTTCTAAACAGCCTTACATTCCATGCTGCTGTGTCCGCAAGGAGGAATTTGGGCTCCTCTGTGAAACACCAATGTGCGTCACAAATGTAACCAGGGAGCTCCCCAAGGACGTCTGCGTACGCAGTCGGTTCCCAGATGTTTACATCCAGCGGGAGAAAGAGAAAAAGGACAGCTTTCCCAGGGACAATTCTGGACCTTTGTGACCTTCCAGAATCACCATAGCCTAAACTTTGCACGGCCTGGGGAACACTCTTTCGCATGTCCAGCGATCCCCACTTCGAACCCTTTCTCAGCAGAGGCAGGCACTCTCTCAGTTGTACTAGATACCTCCGCAGAAGCTTCAGAGAAACGTGCTGCGTCATTCAGCTTGAAAGTGGGACGCGGATGGGAGAGTACACTTTCTCCCCGTTTGGAGGTGCCTTGCGCTTGGCTTCTAAGCTACCTGAAGAGCAATAGCGGCCCGACGTCTCTTCACGGCAGGATTGTCGTTGTGGGCCAAGGCTGCGTGTTCTCTAAAGCGAAAATTGTGCTGGCAATACTTTTCTAGAAACTTTTCTCACTGCACCACATGTTCAGCACTGGCCAAACGAAAGGGGACCTCAGGCCTGAAGGTAAGTTCCACTACTTCACATCGGGGGAGTGGGGTGTACAGTGGTTTCCATGAGGCCATACTGCACCTCAGAGGGCCTTAATTCTTCGATGCTCCTGGGGGCACACAGGATAGGAGATCGTTCACCTCTTTCGCATGATGACTTCTCTCCGTGCCGGAACGGCGGATCCTGGCTTCTGAGGAAACGTAGCCTTAAACGGGCCCCTGGAGAAAGCTCTTCACATTCATAGCCAGGGCAACGTACTGCTCTCTGGGTTGCCTACGTTGAGTGCTCCAGTCGTCAAAGAGCCTCGCAAAAGCAGCGCCGGGCAGACCCTCCCTGCCAGTCGAACGGCCCCCTTGAGTGAAAGAGAACTGCGGTGCCAATAGACACCGTGCTGACGACTGGCTCCAGGAGGAGATTCGGGACAGCACTCTCACAGAAGCGAAAGATAGGCTGTGGGCCCAGCTTGAGGAACAGTACGTTTTGCACACTTAACCCAGCTAGGCGTGAGCCAGAGAACCTTGGTCACTGAGGCCTACCTAAGGCACTGGCATACTTAACCCAGTAGATCCCATGCAGAGGTCCCCGTGCCCGAAAGTGCCTCCACGGAAAAGCCCTGTTCCTCCCGTGTGTTTCCTTGAGGCAATCAGGAACCACTGAGGATAACTACGTGAGCTCAGGTTTGAAACTGGGCGACCCTGGGCAAACCTTATTCCCCTCCGTGGTCGACGAGACCGTTGTGGGTCATAAGCTGCCTGAAGCACAGTCCTCGCGCCCACCTTCTCTTTGCTCTCTGAAGGCCTCACATGAGAAGTCTGAGTTTACTCGTGACGGAAGCAGTCTGAGTGTACTCGTGTGAGGCCTGCTGCTCTCAGTTCCCGGCTGGGAGCTTCAGCAGGAGCACTCTAGAGCTCGCCGACAAAAGAAATGTGAGTCCCCCCCGGGTCTCAAGTAAAAGTCCAGATTTCCCCCGTTAGGAACACCTCGGAGTGCCATAGGAGCGAAGAAGCATGCGTTAAGGGAATGCTTCAACAGGGTAAGGGATTTATTTCACGAGACACAGTGCACTCACTCACGTTGGTTGCAACAATTGTCAAAGGGCACTGTACGCCTTCCAACTCCTCTGTTGTGTTTGAGCCACAGGAAGTAAAGGCATTCGTTTGGTTAAGCTCCATGCACGTGCAACGATAATGGTGAAGCGCTGCCCTGTTCGCTTGAAAGCTCTCGTTTGTAACGGCCTTCCAACGGCCTCAACGTACGCAGTTCTAAACCGCCTTACATTCCGTGCTGGTGTGCCCCCAAGGAGGAATTTGGGCTCTTTTGTGAAACACCAATGTGCGTCACAAATGAAGCCAGGGGGCTCCCCCAGGACGGCTGCGTACGGCAGTCGGTTCCCAGATGTTTACTTCCAGCCGGAGAAAGAAAAAAAGGACAGTTTTCCGAGGGACAATTCTGGATCTTCGGGACCATCCAGAATCACCATAGCCTAAACTTTGAACGGCCTGGGGAACGCTCTTTCGCATGTCCAGGCACCCCCACGTCAAAATCTTTCTCAGCAGAGGCAGGCACTATGTCACTTGCACTAGATAGCTCGGCAGAACCTTCCGAGAAACATGCTGCGTCATTCAGCTTGAAAGTGGGACACGGATGGGAGAGTACGCTTTCTCCCCGTTTGGAGGCGCCTTGCGCTTGGCTTCGAAGCTGCCTGAACAGCACTAGCGGCCCGACGTCTCTTCACGGCAGGAATGTCGTTGTGGGCCAAGGCTGCGTGTTCTCCAAAGCGAAAACTCTGCTGGCAATACCTTTCTAGGACCTCCTCCCACGGCACCAGATGTTCAGCTCTGGCCAAACGAAAGGGGACCTCAGGCCTCAAGGTAAGTTCCAGTGTTTCACGTCGGAGGAGTTGGGCGTGCAGTGGTTTGCATGAGGCCATACTGCACCACGGAGTGCCTTAACTCTTCGAGGCTCCTGGGGGCACACAGGATAGGAGCTCGTTCAACAATTTCGCATGATGACTTCTCTCCGTGCCGGAACGGCGGATCCTGGCTCCTGAGGAAACGTAACCTAAACAGGCCCCTGGAGAAAGCTCTTCACATTCATAGCCAGGGCAACGTACTGCTCTCTGGGTTGACTAGGTTGAGTGCCCCAGTCGTCCAAGAGCCTCACGAAAGAAGCGCTGGGCAGACTCTTTTTGACTGTCGAACGGACTCCTTGACTGAAAGAGAACTGCAGTGTCAATAGGCACCGTGCTGAAGACTGGCTCCAGGAGGAGATTCCGGACAGCACTCCCACAGAAGCGAAAGGTAGGCTGTGGGCCCAGCCTGAGGAACAGTACGTTTTGCAAACTTAAGACAGCTAAGCATGAGCCAGAGAGCCTTGGTCACTGAGGCCTACCTAATGCACTGGCATACTTATCCTGTAGATTGACTGCAGAGGTCCCTGTGCCCAAAAGTGCCTCCGTGGAAGGGCTCTGTTCCTCCCGTGTGTTTCCTTGAGGCAATCAGGAACCACTGAGGATAACTACGTGAGCTCAGGTTTGAAACTGGGCGACCCTGGGCAAACCTTATTCCCCTCCGTGGTCGACGAGACCGTTGCGGGTCATAAGCTGCGGGTCATAAGCTGCCTGAAGCACAGTCCTCGCGCCCACCTTCTCTTTGCTGTCTGAAGGCCTCACATAAGAGTTTACTCGTGACGGAAGCAGTCTGAGTGTACTCGTGTGAGGCCTGCTGCTCTCAGTTCCCGGCTGGGAGCTTCAGCAGGAACATTCTGGAGCTCGCCGCCAAAAGAATTGTGAGCCCCCCCCTCCCCGGCCTCAATTATAAGTCCAGACTTCCCCCGTTAGGAACACCTCGGAGTGCCATAGGAGCGAAGAAACATGCGTTAACGGAATGCTTCAGCAGTGTAAGGGATTCATTTCACGCGACACCGTGCACTCACGTTTGTTGTAACAACGGTCAAAGGGCACTGTATGCCTTCCAACTCCTCTGTTGTGTTTGAGCCACAGGAAGTAAATGCATTCGTTAGAATAAGCTCCATGCACGTGCCACGATGATGGCGAAGCGCTTCCCTGTTCGCTTGAGAGCTCTCGTCTGTACGGCTCTCCAACGGCCTCAAGGTCCGCAGTTCTAAACAGCCTTACATTCCATGCTGCTGTGTCCGCAAGGAGGAATTTGGGCTCCTCTGTGAAACACTAATGTGCGTCACAAATATAACCAGGGAGCTCCCCCAGGACGTCTGCGTACGCAGTCGGTTCCCAGATGTTTACATCCAGCGGGAGAAAGAGAAAAAGGACAGCTTTCCCAGGGACAATTCTGGACCTTTGTGACCTTCCAGAATCACCATAGCCTAAACTTTGCACGGCCTGGGGAACACTCTTTCGCATGTCCAGCGATCCCCACTTCGAACCCTTTCTCAGCAGAGGCAGGCACTCTCTCAGTTGTACTAGATACCTCCGCAGAAGCTTCAGAGAAACGTGCTGCGTCATTCAGCTTGAAAGTGGGACGCGGATGGGAGAGTACACTTTCTCCCCGTTTGGAGGTGCCTTGCGCTTGGCTTCTAAGCTACCTGAAGAGCAATAGCGGCCCGACGTCTCTTCACGGCAGGATTGTCGTTGTGGGCCAAGGCTGCGTGTTCTCTAAAGCGAAAATTGTGCTGGCAATACTTTTCTAGAAACTTTTCTCACTGCACCACATGTTCAGCACTGGCCAAACGAAAGGGGACCTCAGGCCTGAAGGTAAGTTCCACTACTTCACATCGGGGGAGTGGGGTGTACAGTGGTTTCCATGAGGCCATACTGCACCTCAGAGGGCCTTAATTCTTCGATGCTCCTGGGGGCACACAGGATAGGAGATCGTTCACCTCTTTCGCATGATGACTTCTCTCCGTGCCGGAACGGCGGATCCTGGCTTCTGAGGAAACGTAGCCTTAAACGGGCCCCTGGAGAAAGCTCTTCACATTCATAGCCAGGGCAACGTACTGCTCTCTGGGTTGCCTACGTTGAGTGCTCCAGTCGTCAAAGAGCCTCGCAAAAGCAGCGCCGGGCAGACCCTCCCTGCCAGTCGAACGGCCCCCTTGAGTGAAAGAGAACTGCGGTGCCAATAGACACCGTGTTGACGACTGGCTCCAGGAGGAGATTCGGGACAGCACTCTCACAGAAGCGAAAGATAGGCTGTGGGCCCAGCTTGAGGAACAGTACGTTTTGCACACTTAACCCAGCTAGGCGTGAGCCAGAGAACCTTGGTCACTGAGGCCTACTTAAGGTACTGGCATACTTAACCCAGTAGATCCCATGCAGAGGTCCCCGTGCCCGAAAGTGCCTCCACGGAAAAGCCCTGTTCCTCCCGTGTGTTTCCTTGAGGCAATCAGGAACCACTGAGGATAACTACGTGAGCTCAGGTTTGAAACTGGGCGACCCTGGGCAAACCTTATTCCCCTCCGTGGTCGACGAGACCGTTGCGGGTCATAAGCTGCCTGAAGCACAGTCCTCGCGCCCACCTTCTCTTTGCTCTCTGAAGGCCTCACATGAGAAGTCTGAGTTTACTCGTGACGGAAGCAGTCTGAGTGTACTCGTGTGAGGCCTGCTGCTCTCAGTTCCCGGCTGGGAGCTTCAGCAGGATCACTCTAGAGCTCCCCGACAAAAGAAATGTGAGTCCCCCCCGGGTCTCAAGTAAAAGTCCAGATTTCCCCCGTTAGGAACACCTCGGAGTGCCATAGGAGCGAAGAAGCATGCGTTAAGGGAATGCTTCAACAGGGTAAGGGATTTATTTCACGAGACACAGTGCACTCACTCACGTTGGTTGCAACAATTGTCAAAGGGCACTGTACGCCTTCCAACTCCTCTGTTGTGTTTGAGCCACAGGAAGTAAAGGCATTCGTTTGGTTAAGCTCCATGCACGTGCAACGATAATGGTGAAGCGCTGCCCTGTTCGCTTGAAAGCTCTCGTTTGTAACGGCCTTCCAACGGCCTCAACGTACGCAGTTCTAAACCGCCTTACATTCCGTGCTGGTGTGCCCCCAAGGAGGAATTTGGGCTCTTTTGTGAAACACCAATGTGCGTCACAAATGAAGCCAGGGGGCTCCCCCAGGACGGCTGCGTACGGCAGTCGGTTCCCAGATGTTTACTTCCAGCCGGAGAAAGAAAAAAAGGACAGTTTTCCGAGGGACAATTCTGGATCTTCGGGACCATCCAGAATCACCATAGCCTAAACTTTGAACGGCCTGGGGAACGCTCTTTCGCATGTCCAGGCACCCCCACGTCAAAATCTTTCTCAGCAGAGGCAGGCACTATGTCACTTGCACTAGATAGCTCGGCAGAACCTTCCGAGAAACATGCTGCGTCATTCAGCTTGAAAGTGGGACGCGGATGGGAGAGTACGCTTTCTCCCCGTTTGGAGGCGCCTTGCGCTTGGCTTCGAAGCTGCCTGAACAGCACTAGCGGCCCGACGTCTCTTCACGGCAGGAATGTCGTTGTGGGCCAAGGCTGCGTGTTCTCCAAAGCGAAAACTCTGCTGGCAATACCTTTCTAGGACCTCCTCCCACGGCACCAGATGTTCAGCTCTGGCCAAACGAAAGGGGACCTCAGGCCTCAAGGTAAGTTCCAGTGTTTCACGTCGGAGGAGTTGGGCGTGCAGTGGTTTGCATGAGGCCATACTGCACCACGGAGTGCCTTAACTCTTCGAGGCTCCTGGGGGCACACAGGATAGGAGCTCGTTCAACAATTTCGCATGATGACTTCTCTCCGTGCCGGAACGGCGGATCCTGGCTCCTGAGGAAACGTAACCTAAACAGGCCCCTGGAGAAAGCTCTTCACATTCATAGCCAGGGCAACGTACTGCTCTCTGGGTTGACTAGGTTGAGTGCCCCAGTCGTCCAAGAGCCTCACGAAAGAAGCGCTGGGCAGACTCTTTTTGACTGTCGAACGGACTCCTTGACTGAAAGAGAACTGCAGTGTCAATAGGCACCGTGCTGAAGACTGGCTCCAGGAGGAGATTCCGGACAGCACTCCCACAGAAGCGAAAGGTAGGCTGTGGGCCCAGCCTGAGGAACAGTACGTTTTGCAAACTTAAGACAGCTAAGCATGAGCCACAGAGCCTTGGTCACTGAGGTCTACCTAATGCACTGGCATACTTATCCTGTAGATCGACTGCAGAGGTCCCTGTGCCCAAAAGTGCCTCCGTGGAAGGGCTCTGTTCCTCCCGTGTGTTTCCTTGAGGCAATCAGGAACCACTGAGGATAACTACGTGAGCTCAGGTTTGAAACTGGGCGACCCTGGGCAAACCTTATTCCCCTCCGTGGTCAACGAGACCGTTGCGGGTCATAACCTGCCTGAAGCACAGTCCTCGCGCCCACCTTCTCTTTGCTGTCTGAAGGCCTCACATAAGAAGTCTGAGTTTACTCGTGACGGAAGCAGTCTGAGTGTACTCGTGTGAGGCCTGCTGCTCTCAGTTCCCGGCTGGGAGCTTCAGCAGGAACACTCTGGAGCTCGCCGCCAAAAGAATTGTGAGCCCACCCCCCTCCCCGGCCTCAATTATAAGTCCAGATTTCCCCCGTTAGGAACATCTCGGAGTGCCATAGGAGTGAAGAAGCATGCGTTAAGGGAATGCTTCAACAGGGTAAGGGATTTATTTCACGAGACACAGTGCACTCACTCACGTTGGTTGCAACAATTGTCAAAGGGCACTGTACGCCTTCCAACTCCTCTGTTGTGTTTGAGCCACAGGAAGTAAAGGCATTCGTTTGGTTAAGCTCCATGCACGTGCAACGATAATGGTGAAGCGCTGCCCTGTTCGCTTGAAAGCTCTCGTTTGTAACGGCCTTCCAACGGCCTCAACGTACGCAGTTCTAAACCGCCTTACATTCCGTGCTGGTGTGCCCCCAAGGAGGAATTTGGGCTCTTTTGTGAAACACCAATGTGCGTCACAATGAAGCCAGGGGGCTCCCCCAGGACGGCTGCGTACGGCAGTCGGTTCCCAGATGTTTACTTCCAGCCGGAGAAAGAAAAAAAGGACAGTTTTCCGAGGGACAATTCTGGATCTTCGGGACCATCCAGAATCACCAAAGCGTAAACTTTGAACGGCCTGGGGAACGCTCTTTCGCATGTCCAGGGACCCCCACGTCAAAATCTTTCTCAGCAGAGGCAGGCACTATGTCACTTGCACTAGATAGCTCGGCAGAACCTTCCGAGAAACATGCTGCGTCATTCAGCTTGAAAGTGGGACGCGGATGGGAGAGTACGCTTTCTCCCCGTTTGGAGGCGCCTTGCGCTTGGCTTCGAAGCTGCCTGAACAGCACTAGCGGCCCGACGTCTCTTCACGGCAGGAATGTCGTTGTGGGCCAAGGCTGCGTGTTCTCCAAAGCGAAAACTCTGCTGGCAATACCTTTCTAGGACCTCCTCCCACGGCACCAGATGTTCAGCTCTGGCCAAACGAAAGGGGACCTCAGGCCTCAAGGTAAGTTCCAGTGTTTCACGTCGGAGGAGTTGGGCGTGCAGTGGTTTGCATGAGGCCATACTGCACCACGGAGTGCCTTAACTCTTCGAGGCTCCTGGGGGCACACAGGATAGGAGCTCGTTCAACAATTTCGCATGATGACTTCTCTCCGTGCCGGAACGGCGGATCCTGGCTCCTGAGGAAACGTAACCTAAACAGGCCCCTGGAGAAAGCTCTTCACATTCATAGCCAGGGCAACGTACTGCTCTCTGGGTTGACTAGGTTGAGTGCCCCAGTCGTCCAAGAGCCTCACGAAAGAAGCGCTGGGCAGACTCTTTTTGACTGTCGAACGGACTCCTTGACTGAAAGAGAACTGCAGTGTCAATAGGCACCGTGCTGAAGACTGGCTCCAGGAGGAGATTCCGGACAGCACTCCCACAGAAGCGAAAGGTAGGCTGTGGGCCCAGCCTGAGGAACAGTACGTTTTGCAAACTTAAGACAGCTAAGCATGAGCCAGAGAGCCTTGGTCACTGAGGCCTACCTAATGCACTGGCATACTTATCCTGTAGATTGACTGCAGAGGTCCCTGTGCCCAAAAGTGCCTCCGTGGAAGGGCTCTGTTCCTCCCGTGTGTTTCCTTGAGGCAATCAGGAACCACTAAGGATAACTACGTGAGCTCAGGTTTGAAACTGGGCGACCCTGGGCAAACCTTATTCCCCTCCGTGGTCGACGAGACCGTTGCGGGTCATAAGCTGCGGGTCATAAGCTGCCTGAAGCACAGTCCTCGCGCCCACCTTCTCTTTGCTGTCTGAAGGCCTCACATAAGAGTTTACTCGTGACGGAAGCAGTCTGAGTGTACTCGTGTGAGGCCTGCTGCTCTCAGTTCCCGGCTGGGAGCTTCAGCAGGAACATTCTGGAGCTCGCCGCCAAAAGAATTGTGAGCCCCCCCCTCCCCGGCCTCAATTATAAGTCCAGACTTCCCCCGTTAGGAACACCTCGGAGTGCCATAGGAGCGAAGAAACATGCGTTAACGGAATGCTTCAGCAGTGTAAGGGATTCATTTCACGCGACACCGTGCACTCACGTTTGTTGTAACAACGGTCAAAGGGCACTGTATGCCTTCCAACTCCTCTGTTGTGTTTGAGCCACAGGAAGTAAATGCATTCGTTAGAATAAGCTCCATGCACGTGCCACGATGATGGCGAAGCGCTTCCCTGTTCGCTTGAGAGCTCTCGTCTGTACGGCTCTCCAACGGCCTCAAGGTCCGCAGTTCTAAACAGCCTTACATTCCATGCTGCTGTGTCCGCAAGGAGGAATTTGGGCTCCTCTGTGAAACACCAATGTGCGTCACAAATGTAACCAGGGAGCTCCCCCAGGACGTCTGTGTACGCAGTCGGTTCCCAGATGTTTACATCCAGCGGGAGAAAGAGAAAAAGGACAGCTTTCCCAGGGACAATTCTGGACCTTTGTGACCTTCCAGAATCACCATAGCCTAAACTTTGCACGGCCTGGGGAACACTCTTTCGCATGTCCAGCGATCCCCACTTCGAACCCTTTCTCAGCAGAGGCAGGCACTCTCTCAGTTGTACTAGATACCTCCGCAGAAGCTTCAGAGAAACGTGCTGCGTCATTCAGCTTGAAAGTGGGACGCGGATGGGAGAGTACACTTTCTCCCCGTTTGGAGGTGCCTTGCGCTTGGCTTCTAAGCTACCTGAAGAGCAATAGCGGCCCGACGTCTCTTCACGGCAGGATTGTCGTTGTGGGCCAAGGCTGCGTGTTCTCTAAAGCGAAAATTGTGCTGGCAATACTTTTCTAGAAACTTTTCTCACTGCACCACATGTTCAGCACTGGCCAAACGAAAGGGGACCTCAGGCCTGAAGGTAAGTTCCACTACTTCACATCGGGGGAGTGGGGTGTACAGTGGTTTCCATGAGGCCATACTGCACCTCAGAGGGCCTTAATTCTTCGATGCTCCTGGGGGCACACAGGATAGGAGATCGTTCACCTCTTTCGCATGATGACTTCTCTCCGTGCCGGAACGGCGGATCCTGGCTTCTGAGGAAACGTAGCCTTAAACGGGCCCCTGGAGAAAGCTCTTCACATTCATAGCCAGGGCAACGTACTGCTCTCTGGGTTGCCTACGTTGAGTGCTCCAGTCGTCAAAGAGCCTCGCAAAAGCAGCGCCGGGCAGACCCTCCCTGCCAGTCGAACGGCCCCCTTGAGTGAAAGAGAACTGCGGTGCCAATAGACACCGTGCTGACGACTGGCTCCAGGAGGAGATTCGGGACAGCACTCTCACAGAAGCGAAAGATAGGCTGTGGGCCCAGCTTGAGGAACAGTACGTTTTGCACACTTAACCCAGCTAGGCGTGAGCCAGAGAACCTTGGTCACTGAGGCCTACTTAAGGTACTGGCATACTTAACCCAGTAGATCCCATGCAGAGGTCCCCGTGCCCGAAAGTGCCTCCACGGAAAAGCCCTGTTCCTCCCGTGTGTTTCCTTGAGGCAATCAGGAACCACTGAGGATAACTACGTGAGCTCAGGTTTGAAACTGGGCGACCCTGGGCAAACCTTATTCCCCTCCGTGGTCGACGAGACCGTTGCGGGTCATAAGCTGCCTGAAGCACAGTCCTCGCGCCCACCTTCTCTTTGCTCTCTGAAGGCCTCACATGAGAAGTCTGAGTTTACTCGTGACGGAAGCAGTCTGAGTGTACTCGTGTGAGGCCTGCTGCTCTCAGTTCCCGGCTGGGAGCTTCAGCAGGAGCACTCTAGAGCTCGCCGACAAAAGAAATGTGAGTCCCCCCCGGGTCTCAAGTAAAAGTCCAGATTTCCCCCGTTAGGAACACCTCGGAGTGCCATAGGAGCGAAGAAGCATGCGTTAAGGGAATGCTTCAACAGGGTAAGGGATTTATTTCACGAGACACAGTGCACTCACTCACGTTGGTTGCAACAATTGTCAAAGGGCACTGTACGCCTTCCAACTCCTCTGTTGTGTTTGAGCCACAGGAAGTAAAGGCATTCGTTTGGTTAAGCTCCATGCACGTGCAACGATAATGGTGAAGCGCTGCCCTGTTCGCTTGAAAGCTCTCGTTTGTAACGGCCTTCCAACGGCCTCAACGTACGCAGTTCTAAACCGCCTTACATTCCGTGCTGGTGTGCCCCCAAGGAGGAATTTGGGCTCTTTTGTGAAACACCAATGTGCGTCACAAATGAAGCCAGGGGGCTCCCCCAGGACGGCTGCGTACGGCAGTCGGTTCCCAGATGTTTACTTCCAGCCGGAGAAAGAAAAAAAGGACAGTTTTCCGAGGGACAATTCTGGATCTTCGGGACCATCCAGAATCACCATAGCCTAAACTTTGAACGGCCTGGGGAACGCTCTTTCGCATGTCCAGGCACCCCCACGTCAAAATCTTTCTCAGCAGAGGCAGGCACTATGTCACTTGCACTAGATAGCTCGGCAGAACCTTCCGAGAAACATGCTGCGTCATTCAGCTTGAAAGTGGGACGCGGATGGGAGAGTACGCTTTCTCCCCGTTTGGAGGCGCCTTGCGCTTGGCTTCGAAGCTGCCTGAACAGCACTAGCGGCCCGACGTCTCTTCACGGCAGGAATGTCGTTGTGGGCCAAGGCTGCGTGTTCTCCAAAGCGAAAACTCTGCTGGCAATACCTTTCTAGGACCTCCTCCCACGGCACCAGATGTTCAGCTCTGGCCAAACGAAAGGGGACCTCAGGCCTCAAGGTAAGTTCCAGTGTTTCACGTCGGAGGAGTTGGGCGTGCAGTGGTTTGCATGAGGCCATACTGCACCACGGAGTGCCTTAACTCTTCGAGGCTCCTGGGGGCACACAGGATAGGAGCTCGTTCAACAATTTCGCATGATGACTTCTCTCCGTGCCGGAACGGCGGATCCTGGCTCCTGAGGAAACGTAACCTAAACAGGCCCCTGGAGAAAGCTCTTCACATTCATAGCCAGGGCAACGTACTGCTCTCTGGGTTGACTAGGTTGAGTGCCCCAGTCGTCCAAGAGCCTCACGAAAGAAGCGCTGGGCAGACTCTTTTTGACTGTCGAACGGACTCCTTGACTGAAAGAGAACTGCAGTGTCAATAGGCACCGTGCTGAAGACTGGCTCCAGGAGGAGATTCCGGACAGCACTCCCACAGAAGCGAAAGGTAGGCTGTGGGCCCAGCCTGAGGAACAGTACGTTTTGCAAACTTAAGACAGCTAAGCATGAGCCAGAGAGCCTTGGTCACTGAGGCCTACCTAATGCACTGGCATACTTATCCTGTAGATCGACTGCAGAGGTCCCTGTGCCCAAAAGTGCCTCCGTGGAAGGGCCCTGTTCCTCCCGTGTGTTTCCTTGAGGCAATCAGGAACCACTGAGGATAACTACGTGAGCTCAGGTTTGAAACTGGGCGACCCTGGGCAAACCTTATTCCCCTCCGTGGTCGACGAGACCGTTGCGGGTCATAAGCTGCCTGAAGCACAGTCCTCGCGCCCACCTTCTCTTTGCTCTCTGAAGGCCTCACATAAGAAGTCTGAGTTTACTCGTGACGGAAGCAGTCTGAGTGTACTCGTGTGAGGCCTGCTGCTCTCAGTTCCCGGCTGGGAGCTTCAGCAGGAGCACTCTGGAGCTCGCCGACAAAAGAATTGTGAGCCCCCCACCCCCCCCGGCCTCAATTATAAGTCCAGATTTCCCCCGTTAGGAACACCTCGGAGTGCCATAGGAGCGAAGAAACATGCGTTAACGGAATGCTTCAGCAGTGTAAGGGATTCATTTCACGCGACACCGTGCACTCACGTTCGTTGTAACAACGGTCAAAGGGCACTGTATGCCTTCCAACTCCTCTGTTGTGTTTGAGCCACAGGAAGTAAATGCATTCGTTAGAATAAGCTCCATGCACGTGCCACGATGATGGCGAAGCGCTTCCCTGTTGAGAGCTTGAGAGCTCTCGTCTGTACGGATCTCCAACGGCCTCAAGGTCCGCAGTTCTAAACAGCCTTACATTCCATGCTGCTGTGTCCGCAAGGAGGAATTTGGGCTCCTCTGTGAAACACCAATGTGCGTCACAAATGTAACCAGGGAGCTCCCCCAGGACGTCTGCGTACGCAGTCGGTTCCCAGATGTTTACATCCAGCGGGAGAAAGAGAAAAAGGACAGCTTTCCCAGGGACAATTCTGGACCTTTGGGACCATCCAGAATCACCATAGCCTAAACTTTGCACGGCCTGGGGAACACTCTTTCGCATGTCCAGCGATCCCCACTTCGAACCCTTTCTCAGCAGAGGCAGGCACTCTCTCAGTTGTACTAGATACCTCCGCAGAAGCTTCAGAGAAACGTGCTGCGTCATTCAGCTTGAAAGTGGGACGCGGATGGGAGAGTACACTTTCTCCCCGTTTGGAGGTGCCTTGCGCTTGGCTTCTAAGCTACCTGAAGAGCAATAGCGGCCCGACGTCTCTTCACGGCAGGATTGTCGTTGTGGGCCAAGGCTGCGTGTTCTCTAAAGCGAAAATTGTGCTGGCAATACTTTTCTAGAAACTTTTCTCACTGCACCACATGTTCAGCACTGGCCAAACGAAAGGGGACCTCAGGCCTGAAGGTAAGTTCCACTACTTCACATCGGGGGAGTGGGGTGTACAGTGGTTTCCATGAGGCCATACTGCACCTCAGAGGGCCTTAATTCTTCGATGCTCCTGGGGGCACACAGGATAGGAGATCGTTCACCTCTTTCGCATGATGACTTCTCTCCGTGCCGGAACGGCGGATCCTGGCTTCTGAGGAAACGTAGCCTTAAACGGGCCCCTGGAGAAAGCTCTTCACATTCATAGCCAGGGCAACGTACTGCTCTCTGGGTTGCCTACGTTGAGTGCTCCAGTCGTCAAAGAGCCTCGCAAAAGCAGCGCCGGGCAGACCCTCCCTGCCAGTCGAACGGCCCCCTTGAGTGAAACAGAACTGCGGTGCCAATAGACACCGTGCTGACGACTGGCTCCAGGAGGAGATTCGGGACAGCACTCTCACAGAAGCGAAAGATAGGCTGTGGGCCCAGCTTGAGGAACAGTACGTTTTGCACACTTAACCCAGCTAGGCGTGAGCCAGAGAACCTTGGTCACTGAGGCCTACTTAAGGTACTGGCATACTTAACCCAGTAGATCCCATGCAGAGGTCCCCGTGCCCGAAAGTGCCTCCACGGAAAAGCCCTGTTCCTCCCGTGTGTTTCCTTGAGGCAATCAGGAACCACTGAGGATAACTACGTGAGCTCAGGTTTGAAACTGGGCGACCCTGGGCAAACCTTATTCCCCTCCGTGGTCGACGAGACCGTTGCGGGTCATAAGCTGCCTGAAGCACAGTCCTCGCGCCCACCTTCTCTTTGCTCTCTGAAGGCCTCACATGAGAAGTCTGAGTTTACTCGTGACGGAAGCAGTCTGAGTGTACTCGTGTGAGGCCTGCTGCTCTCAGTTCCCGGCTGGGAGCTTCAGCAGGAGCACTCTAGAGCTCGCCGACAAAAGAAATGTGAGTCCCCCCCGGGTCTCAAGTAAAAGTCCAGATTTCCCCCGTTAGGAACACCTCGGAGTGCCATAGGAGCGAAGAAGCATGCGTTAAGGGAATGCTTCAACAGGGTAAGGGATTTATTTCACGAGACACAGTGCACTCACTCACGTTGGTTGCAACAATTGTCAAAGGGCACTGTACGCCTTCCAACTCCTCTGTTGTGTTTGAGCCACAGGAAGTAAAGGCATTCGTTTGGTTAAGCTCCATGCACGTGCAACGATAATGGTGAAGCGCTGCCCTGTTCGCTTGAAAGCTCTCGTTTGTAACGGCCTTCCAACGGCCTCAACGTACGCAGTTCTAAACCGCCTTACATTCCGTGCTGGTGTGCCCCCAAGGAGGAATTTGGGCTCTTTTGTGAAACACCAATGTGCGTCACAAATGAAGCCAGGGGGCTCCCCCAGGACGGCTGCGTACGGCAGTCGGTTCCCAGATGTTTACTTCCAGCCGGAGAAAGAAAAAAAGGACAGTTTTCCGAGGGACAATTCTGGATCTTCGGGACCATCCAGAATCACCAAAGCGTAAACTTTGAACGGCCTGGGGAACGCTCTTTCGCATGTCCAGGGACCCCCACGTCAAAATCTTTCTCAGCAGAGGCAGGCACTATGTCACTTGCACTAGATAGCTCGGCAGAACCTTCCGAGAAACATGCTGCGTCATTCAGCTTGAAAGTGGGACGCGGATGGGAGAGTACGCTTTCTCCCCGTTTGGAGGCGCCTTGCGCTTGGCTTCGAAGCTGCCTGAACAGCACTAGCGGCCCGACGTCTCTTCACGGCAGGAATGTCGTTGTGGGCCAAGGCTGCGTGTTCTCCAAAGCGAAAACTCTTCTGGCAATACCTTTCTAGGACCTCCTCCCACGGCACCAGATGTTCAGCTCTGGCCAAACGAAAGGGGACCTCAGGCCTCAAGGTAAGTTCCAGTGTTTCACGTCGGAGGAGTTGGGCGTGCAGTGGTTTGCATGAGGCCATACTGCACCACGGAGTGCCTTAACTCTTCGAGGCTCCTGGGGGCACAAAGGATAGGAGCTCGTTCAACAATTTCGCATGATGACTTCTCTCCGTGCCGGAACGGCGGATCCTGGCTCCTGAGGAAACGTAACCTAAACAGGCCCCTGGAGAAAGCTCTTCACATTCATAGCCAGGGCAACGTACTGCTCTCTGGGTTGACTAGGTTGAGTGCCCCAGTCGTCCAAGAGCCTCACGAAAGAAGCGCTGGGCAGACTCTTTTTGACTGTCGAACGGACTCCTTGACTGAAAGAGAACTGCAGTGTCAATAGGCACCGTGCTGAAGACTGGCTCCAGGAGGAGATTCCGGACAGCACTCCCACAGAAGCGAAAGGTAGGCTGTGGGCCCAGCCTGAGGAACAGTACGTTTTGCAAACTTAAGACAGCTAAGCATGAGCCAGAGAGCCTTGGTCACTGAGGTCTACCTAATGCACTGGCATACTTATCCTGTAGATCGACTGCAGAGGTCCCTGTGCCCAAAAGTGCCTCCGTGGAAGGGCTCTGTTCCTCCCGTGTGTTTCCTTGAGGCAATCAGGAACCACTGAGGATAACTACGTGAGCTCAGGTTTGAAACTGGGCGACCCTGGGCAAACCTTATTCCCCTCCGTGGTCGACGAGACCGTTGCGGGTCATAAGCTGCCTGAAGCACAGTCCTCGCGCCCACCTTCTCTTTGCTGTCTGAAGGCCTCACATAAGAAGTCTGAGTTTACTCGTGACGGAAGCAGTCTGAGTGTACTCGTGTGAGGCCTGCTGCTCTCAGTTCCCGGCTGGGAGCTTCAGCAGGAGCACTCTGGAGCTCGCCGACAAAAGAATTGTGAGCCCCCCCCCTCCCCGGCCTCAATTATAAGTCCAGATTTCCCCCGTTAGGAACACCTCGGAGTGCCATAGGAGCGAAGGAGCATGCGTTAAGGGAATGCTTCAACAGGGTAAGGGATTTATTTCACGAGACACAGTGCACTCACTCACGTTGGTTGCAACAATTGTCAAAGGGCACTGTACGCCTTCCAACTCCTCTGTTGTGTTTGAGCCACAGGAAGTAAAGGCATTCGTTTGGTTAAGCTCCATGCACGTGCAACGATAATGGTGAAGCGCTGCCCTGTTCGCTTGAAAGCTCTCGTTTGTAACGGCCTTCCAACGGCCTCAACGTACGCAGTTCTAAACCGCCTTACATTCCGTGCTGGTGTGCCCCCAAGGAGGAATTTGGGCTCTTTTGTGAAACACCAATGTGCGTCACAATGAAGCCAGGGGGCTCCCCCAGGACGGCTGCGTACGGCAGTCGGTTCCCAGATGTTTACTTCCAGCCGGAGAAAGAAAAAAAGGACAGTTTTCCGAGGGACAATTCTGGATCTTCGGGACCATCCAGAATCACCAAAGCGTAAACTTTGAACGGCCTGGGGAACGCTCTTTCGCATGTCCAGGGACCCCCACGTCAAAATCTTTCTCAGCAGAGGCAGGCACTATGTCACTTGCACTAGATAGCTCGGCAGAACCTTCCGAGAAACATGCTGCATCATTCAGCTTGAAAGTGGGACGCGGATGGGAGAGTACGCTTTCTCCCCGTTTGGAGGCGCCTTGCGCTTGGCTTCGAAGCTGCCTGAACAGCACTAGCGGCCCGACGTCTCTTCACGGCAGGAATGTCGTTGTGGGCCAAGGCTGCGTGTTCTCCAAAGCGAAAACTCTGCTGGCAATACCTTTCTAGGACCTCCTCCCACGGCACCAGATGTTCAGCTCTGGCCAAACGAAAGGGGACCTCAGGCCTCAAGGTAAGTTCCAGTGTTTCACGTCGGAGGAGTTGGGCGTGCAGTGGTTTGCATGAGGCCATACTGCACCACGGAGTGCCTTAACTCTTCGAGGCTCCTGGGGGCACACAGGATAGGAGCTCGTTCAACAATTTCGCATGATGACTTCTCTCCGTGCCGGAACGGCGGATCCTGGCTCCTGAGGAAACGTAACCTAAACAGGCCCCTGGAGAAAGCTCTTCACATTCATAGCCAGGGCAACGTACTGCTCTCTGGGTTGACTAGGTTGAGTGCCCCAGTCGTCCAAGAGCCTCACGAAAGAAGCGCTGGGCAGACTCTTTTTGACTGTCGAACGGACTCCTTGACTGAAAGAGAACTGCAGTGTCAATAGGCACCGTGCTGAAGACTGGCTCCAGGAGGAGATTCCGGACAGCACTCCCACAGAAGCGAAAGGTAGGCTGTGGGCCCAGCCTGAGGAACAGTACGTTTTGCAAACTTAAGACAGCTAAGCATGAGCCAGAGAGCCTTGGTCACTGAGGTCTACCTAATGCACTGGCATACTTATCCTGTAGATCGACTGCAGAGGTCCCTGTGCCCAAAAGTGCCTCCGTGGAAGGGCTCTGTTCCTCCCGTGTGTTTCCTTGAGGCAATCAGGAACCACTGAGGATAACTACGTGAGCTCAGGTTTGAAACTGGGCGACCCTGGGCAAACCTTATTCCCCTCCGTGGTCGACGAGACCGTTGCGGGTCATAAGCTGCCTGAAGCACAGTCCTCGCGCCCACCTTCTCTTTGCTGTCTGAAGGCCTCACATAAGAAGTCTGAGTTTACTCGTGACGGAAGCAGTCTGAGTGTACTCGTGTGAGGCCTGCTGCTCTCAGTTCCCGGCTGGGAGCTTCAGCAGGAGCACTCTGGAGCTCGCCGACAAAAGAATTGTGAGCCCCCCCCCCCTCCCCGGCCTCAATTATAAGTCCAGATTTCCCCCGTTAGGAACACCTCGGAGTGCCATAGGAGCGAAGAAGCATGCGTTAAGGGAATGCTTCAACAGGGTAAGGGATTTATTTCACGAGACACAGTGCACTCACTCACGTTGGTTGCAACAATTGTCAAAGGGCACTGTACGCCTTCCAACTCCTCTGTTGTGTTTGAGCCACAGGAAGTAAAGGCATTCGTTTGGTTAAGCTCCATGCACGTGCAACGATAATGGTGAAGCGCTGCCCTGTTCGCTTGAAAGCTCTCGTTTGTAACGGCCTTCCAACGGCCTCAACGTACGCAGTTCTAAACCGCCTTACATTCCGTGCTGGTGTGCCCCCAAGGAGGAATTTGGGCTCTTTTGTGAAACACCAATGTGCGTCACAATGAAGCCAGGGGGCTCCCCCAGGACGGCTGCGTACGGCAGTCGGTTCCCAGATGTTTACTTCCAGCCGGAGAAAGAAAAAAAGGACAGTTTTCCGAGGGACAATTCTGGATCTTCGGGACCATCCAGAATCACCAAAGCGTAAACTTTGAACGGCCTGGGGAACGCTCTTTCGCATGTCCAGGGACCCCCACGTCAAAATCTTTCTCAGCAGAGGCAGGCACTATGTCACTTGCACTAGATAGCTCGGCAGAACCTTCCGAGAAACATGCTGCGTCATTCAGCTTGAAAGTGGGACGCGGATGGGAGAGTACGCTTTCTCCCCGTTTGGAGGCGCCTTGCGCTTGGCTTCGAAGCTGCCTGAACAGCACTAGCGGCCCGACGTCTCTTCACGGCAGGAATGTCGTTGTGGGCCAAGGCTGCGTGTTCTCCAAAGCGAAAACTCTGCTGCCAATACCTTTCTAGGACCTCCTCCCACGGCACCAGATGTTCAGCTCTGGCCAAACGAAAGGGGACCTCAGGCCTCAAGGTAAGTTCCAGTGTTTCACGTCGGAGGAGTTGGGCGTGCAGTGGTTTGCATGAGGCCATACTGCACCACGGAGTGCCTTAACTCTTCGAGGCTCCTGGGGGCACACAGGATAGGAGCTCGTTCAACAATTTCGCATGATGACTTCTCTCCGTGCCGGAACGGCGGATCCTGGCTCCTGAGGAAACGTAACCTAAACAGGCCCCTGGAGAAAGCTCTTCACATTCATAGCCAGGGCAACGTACTGCTCTCTGGGTTGACTAGGTTGAGTGCCCCAGTCGTCCAAGAGCCTCACGAAAGAAGCGCTGGGCAGACTCTTTTTGACTGTCGAACGGACTCCTTGACTGAAAGAGAACTGCAGTGTCAATAGGCACCGTGCTGAAGACTGGCTCCAGGAGGAGATTCCGGACAGCACTCCCACAGAAGCGAAAGGTAGGCTGTGGGCCCAGCCTGAGGAACAGTACGTTTTGCAAACTTAAGACAGCTAAGCATGAGCCAGAGAGCCTTGGTCACTGAGGCCTACCTAATGCACTGGCATACTTATCCTGTAGATCGACTGCAGAGGTCCGTGTGCCCAAAAGTGCCTCCGTGGAAGGGCCCTGTTCCTCCCGTGTGTTTCCTTGAGGCAATCAGGAACCACTGAGGATAACTACGTGAGCTCAGGTTTGAAACTGGGCGACCCTGGGCAAACCTTATTCCCCTCCGTGGTCGACGAGACCGTTGCGGGTCATAAGCTGCCTGAAGCACAGTCCTCGCACCCACCTTCTCTTTGCTGTCTGAAGGCCTCACATAAGAAGTCTGAGTTTACTCGTGACGGAAGCAGTCTGAGTGTACTCGTGTGAGGCCTGCTGCTCTCAGTTCCCAGCTGGGAGCTTCAGCAGGAGCACTCTGGAGCTCGCCGACAAAAGAATTGTGAGCCCCCCACCCCCCCCGGCCTCAATTATAAGTCCAGATTTCCCCCGTTAGGAACACCTCGGAGTGCCATAGGAGCGAAGGAACATGCGTTAACGGAATGCTTCAGCAGTGTAAGGGATTCATTTCACGAGACACCGTGCACTCACGTTCGTTGTAACAACGGTCAAAGGGCACTGTATGCCTTCCAACTCCTCTGTTGTGTTTGAGCCACAGGAAGTAAATGCATTCGTTAGAATAAGCTCCATGCACGTGCCACGATGATGGCGAAGCGCTTCCCTGTTGAGAGCTTGAGAGCTCTCGTCTGTACGGCTCTCCACCGGCCTCAAGGTCCGCAGTTCTAAACAGCCTTACATTCCATGCTGCTGTGTCCGCAAGGAGGAATTTGGGCTCCTCTGTGAAACACCAATGTACGTCACAAATGTAACCAGGGAGCTCCCCCAGGACGTCTGCGTACGCAGTCGGTTCCCAGATGTTTACTTCCAGCTGGAGAAAGAGAAAAAGGACAGCTTTCCCAGGGACAATTCTGGACCTTTGCGACCATCCAGAATCACCATAGCCTAAACTTTGCACGGCCTGGGGAACGCTCTTTCGCATGTCCAGCGATCCCCACGTCGAAACCTTTCTCAGCAGAGGCAAGCACTGTCTCAGTTGTACTAGATACCTCCGCAGAAGCTTAAGAGAAACGTGCTGCGTCATTCAGCTTGAAAGTGGGACGCGGATGGGAGAATACACTTTCTCCCCGTTTGGAGGTGCCTTGCACTAGGCTTCTAAGCTACCTGAAGAGTAATAGCGGCCCGACGTCTCTTCACGGCAGGATTGTCGTTGTGGGCCAAGGCTGCGTGTTCTCTAAAGCGAAAATTGTGCTGGCAATACTTTTCTAGAAACTTTTCTCACTGCACCACATGTTCAGCACTGGCCAAACGAAAGGGGACCTCAGGCCTGATGGTAAGTTCCACTACATCACATCGGGGGAGTGGGGTGTACAGTGGTTTCCATGAGGCCATACTGTACCTCAGAGGGCCTTAATTCTTCGATGCTCCTGGGGGCACACAGGATAGGAGATCGTTCACCTCTTTCGCAAGATGACTTCTCTCCGTGCCGGAACGGCGGATCCTGGCTTCTGAGGAAACGTAGCCTTAAACGGGCCCCTGGAGAAAGCTCTTCACATTCATAGCCAGGGCAACGTACTGCTCTCTGGGTTGCCTACGTTGAGTGCTCAAGTCGTCAAAGAGCCTCGCAAAAGCAGCGCCGGGCAGAACCTCCCTGCCAGTCGAACGGCCCCCTTGAGTGAAAGAGAACTGCGGTGCCAATAGACACCGTGCTGACGACTGGCTCCAGGAGGAGATTCGGGACAGCACTCTCACAGAAGCGAAAGATAGGCTGTGGGCCCAGCTTGAGGAACAGTACGTTTTGCACACTTAACCCAGCTAGGCGTGAGCCAGAGAACCTTGGTCACTGAGGCCTACTTAAGGTACTGGAATACTTAACCCAGTAGATCCCATGCAGAGGTCCCCGTGCCCGAAAGTGCCTCCACGGAAAAGCCCTGTTCCTCCCGTGTGTTTCCTTGAGGCAATCAGGAACCACTGAGGATAACTACGTGAGCTCAGGTTTGAAACTGGGCGACCCTGGGCAAACCTTATTCCCCTCCGTGGTCGACGAGACCGTTGCGGGTCATAAGCTGCCTGAAGCACAGTCCTCGCGCCCAACTTCTCTTTGCTCTCTGAAGGCCTCACATGAGAAGTCTGAGTTTACTCGTGACGGAAGCAGTCTGAGTGTACTCGTGTGAGGCCTGCTGCTCTCAGTTCCCGGCTGGGAGCTTCAGCAGGAGCACTCTGGAGCTCGCCGACAAAAGAAATGTGAGTCCCCCCCGGGCCTCAAGTAAAAGTCCAGATTTCCCCCGTTAGGAACACCTCAGAGTGCCATAGGAGCGAAGAAGCATGCGTTAAGGGAATGCTTCAACAGGGTAAGGGATTTATTTCACGAGACACAGTGCACTCACTCACGTTGGTTGCAACAATTGTCAAAGGGCACTGTACGCCTTCCAATTCCTCTGTTGTGTTTGAGCCACAGGAAGTAAAGGCATTCGTTTGGTTAAGCTCCATGCACGTGCAACGATAATGGTGAAGCGCTGCCCTGTTCGCTTGAAAGCTCTCGTTTGTAACGGCCTTCCAACGGCCTCAACGTACGCAGTTCTAAACCGCCTTACATTCCGTGCTGGTGTGCCCCCAAGGAGGAATTTGGGCTCTTTTGTGAAACACCAATGTGCGTCACAAATGAAGCCAGGGGGCTCCCCCAGGACGTCTGCGTACGGCAGTCGGTTCCCAGATGTTTACTTCCAGCCGGAGAAAGAAAAAAAGGACAGTTTTCCGAGGGAGAGTTCTGGATTTTCGGGACGATCCAGAATCACCAAAGCGTAAACTTTGAACGACCTGAGGAACGCGCTTTCGCATGTCCAGGGATCCCCACGTCAAAATCTTTCTCAGCAGAAGCAGGCACTATGTCACTTGCACTAGATAGCTCGGCAGAACCTTCCGAGAAACATGCTGCGTCATTCAGCTTGAGAGTGGGACGCGGATGGGAGAGTACGCTTTCTCCCCGTTTGGAGGTGCCTTGCGCTTGGCTTCGAAGCTGCCTGAACAGCACTAGCGGCCCGACGTCTCTTCACGGCAGGAATGTCGTTGTGGGCCAAGGCTGCGTGTTCTCCAAAGCGAAAACTCTGCTGGCAATACCTTTCTAGGACCTCCTCCCACGGCACCAGATGTTCAGCTCTGGCCAAACGAAAGGGGACCTCAGGCCTCAAGGTAAGTTCCAGTGTTTCACGTCGGAGGAGTTGGGCGTGCAGTGGTTTGCATGAGGCCATACTGCACCACGGAGTGCCTTAACTCTTCGAGGCTCCTGGGGGCACACAGGATAGGAGCTCGTTCAACAATTTCGCATGATGACTTCTCTCCGTGCCGGAACGGCGGATCCTGGCTCCTGAGGAAACGTAACCTAAACAGGCCCCTGGAGAAAGCTCTTCACATTCATAGCCAGGGCAACGTACTGCTCTCTGGGTTGACTAGGTTGAGTGCCCCAGTCGTCCAAGAGCCTCACGAAAGAAGCGCTGGTCAGACTCTTTTTGACTGTCGAACGGACTCCTTGACTGAAAGAGAACTGCAGTGTCAATAGGCATCGTGCTGAAGACTGGCTCCAGGAGGAGATTCCGGACAGCACTCCCACAGAAGCGAAAGGTAGGCTGTGGGCCCAGCCTGAGGAACAGTACGTTTTGCAAACTTAAGACAGCTAAGCATGAGCCAGAGAGCCTTGGTCACTGAGGCCTACCTAATGCACTGGCATACTTATCCTGTAGATCGACTGCAGAGGTCCCTGTGCCCAAAAGTGCCTCCGTGGAAGGGCTCTGTTCCTCCCGTGTGTTTCCTTGAGGCAATCAGGAACCACTGAGGATAACTACGTGAGCTCAGGTTTGAAACTGGGCGACCCTGGGCAAACCTTATTCCCCTCCGTGGTCGATGAGACCGTTGCGGGTCATAAGCTGCCTGAAGCACAGTCCTCGCGCCCACCTTCTCTTTGCTGTCTGAAGGCCTCACATAAGAAGTCTGAGTTTACTCGTGACGGAAGCAGTCTGAGTGTACTCGTGTGAGGCCTGCTGCTCTCAGTTCCCGGCTGGGAGCTTCAGCAGGAACACTCTGGAGCTCGCCGCCAAAAGAATTGTGAGCCCCCCCCCTCCCCGGCCTCAATTATAAGTCCAGATTTCCCCCGTTAGGAACACCTCGGAGTGCCATCGGAGCGAAGAAACATGCGTTAACGGAATGCTTCAGCAGTGTAAGGGATTCATTTCACGAGACACCGTGCACTCACGTTCGTTGTAACAACGGTCAAAGGGCACTGTATGCCTTCCAACTCCTCTGTTGTGTTTGAGCCACAGGAAGTAAATGCATTCGTTAGAATAAGCTCCATGCACGTGCCACGATGATGGCGAAGCGCTTCCCTGTTCGCTTGAGAGCTCTCGTCTGTACGGCTCTCCACCGGCCTCAAGGTCCGCAGTTCTAAACAGCCTTACATTCCATGCTGCTGTGTCCGCAAGGAGGAATTTGGGCTCCTCTGTGAAACACCAATGTACGTCACAAATGTAACCAGGGAGCTCCCCCAGGACGTCTGCGTACGCAGTCGGTTCCCAGATGTTTACTTCCAGCTGGAGAAAGAGAAAAAGGACAGCTTTCCCAGGGACAATTCTGGACCTTTGCGACCATCCAGAATCACCATAGCCTAAACTTTGCACGGCCTGGGGAACACTCTTTCGCATGTCCAGCGATCCCCACTTCGAACCCTTTCTCAGCAGAGGCAGGCACTCTCTCAGTTGTACTAGATACCTCCGCAGAAGCTTCAGAGAAACGTGCTGCGTCATTCAGCTTGAAAGTGGGACGCGGATGGGAGAGTACACTTTCTCCCCGTTTGGAGGTGCCTTGCGCTTGGCTTCTAAGCTACCTGAAGAGCAATAGCGGCCCGACGTCTCTTCACGGCAGGATTGTCGTTGTGGGCCAAGGCTGCGTGTTCTCTAAAGCGAAAATTGTGCTGGCAATACTTTTCTAGAAACTTTTCTCACTGCACCACATGTTCAGCACTGGCCAAACGAAAGGGGACCTCAGGCCTGAAGGTAAGTTCCACTACTTCACATCGGGGGAGTGGGGTGTACAGTGGTTTCCATGAGGCCATACTGCACCTCAGAGGGCCTTAATTCTTCGATGCTCCTGGGGGCACACAGGATAGGAGATCGTTCACCTCTTTCGCATGATGACTTCTCTCCGTGCCGGAACGGCGGATCCTGGCTTCTGAGGAAACGTAGCCTTAAACGGGCCCCTGGAGAAAGCTCTTCACATTCATAGCCAGGGCAACGTACTGCTCTCTGGGTTGCCTACGTTGAGTGCTCCAGTCGTCAAAGAGCCTCGCAAAAGCAGCGCCGGGCAGACCCTCCCTGCCAGTCGAACGGCCCCCTTGAGTGAAAGAGAACTGCGGTGCCAATAGACACCGTGCTGACGACTGGCTCCAGGAGGAGATTCGGGACAGCACTCTCACAGAAGCGAAAGATAGGCTGTGGGCCCAGCTTGAGGAACAGTACGTTTTGCACACTTAACCCAGCTAGGCGTGAGCCAGAGAACCTTGGTCACTGAGGCCTACTTAAGGTACTGGCATACTTAACCCAGTAGATCCCATGCAGAGGTCCCCGTGCCCGAAAGTGCCTCCACGGAAAAGCCCTGTTCCTCCCGTGTGTTTCCTTGAGGCAATCAGGAACCACTGAGGATAACTACGTGAGCTCAGGTTTGAAACTGGGCGACCCTGGGCAAACCTTATTCCCCTCCGTGGTCGACGAGACCGTTGCGGGTCATAAGCTGCCTGAAGCACAGTCCTCGCGCCCACCTTCTCTTTGCTCTCTGAAGACCTCACATGAGAAGTCTGAGTTTACTCGTGACGGAAGCAGTCTGAGTGTACTCGTGTGAGGCCTGCTGCTCTCAGTTCCCGGCTGGGAGCTTCAGCAGGAGCACTCTAGAGCTCGCCGACAAAAGAAATGTGAGTCCCCCCCGGGTCTCAAGTAAAAGTCCAGATTTCCCCCGTTAGGAACACCTCGGAGTGCCATAGGAGCGAAGAAGCATGCGTTAAGGGAATGCTTCAACAGGGTAAGGGATTTATTTCACGAGACACAGTGCACTCACTCACGTTGGTTGCAACAATTGTCAAAGGGCACTGTACGCCTTCCAACTCCTCTGTTGTGTTTGAGCCACAGGAAGTAAAGGCATTCGTTTGGTTAAGCTCCATGCACGTGCAACGATAATGGTGAAGCGCTGCCCTGTTCGCTTGAAAGCTCTCGTTTGTAACGGCCTTCCAACGGCCTCAACGTACGCAGTTCTAAACCGCCTTACATTCCGTGCTGGTGTGCCCCGAAGGAGGAATTTGGGCTCTTTTGTGAAACACCAATGTGCGTCACAAATGAAGCCAGGGGGCTCCCCCAGGACGGCTGCGTACGGCAGTCGGTTCCCAGATGTTTACTTCCAGCCGGAGAAAGAAAAAAAGGACAGTTTTCCGAGGGACAATTCTGGATCTTCGGGACCATCCAGAATCACCAAAGCGTAAACTTTGAACGGCCTGGGGAACGCTCTTTCGCATGTCCAGGGACCCCCACGTCAAAATCTTTCTCAGCAGAGGCAGGCACTATGTCACTTGCACTACATAGCTCGGCAGAACCTTCCGAGAAACATGCTGCGTCATTCAGCTTGAGAGTGGGACGCGGATGGGAGAGTACGCTTTCTCCCCGTTTGGAGGCGCCTTGCGCTTGGCTTCGAAGCTGCCTGAACAGCACTAGCGGCCCGACGTCTCTTCACGGCAGGAATGTCGTTGTGGGCCAAGGCTGCGTGTTCTCCAAAGCGAAAACTCTGCTGGCAATACCTTTCTAGGACCTCCTCCCACGGCACCAGATGTTAAGCTCTGGCCAAATGAAAGGGGACCTCAGGCCTCAAGGTAAGTTCCAGTGTTTCACGTCGGAGGAGTTGGGCGTGCAGTGGTTTGCATGAGGCCATACTGCACCACGGAGTGCCTTAACTCTTCGAGGCTCCTGGGGGCACACAGGATAGGAGCTCGTTCAACAATTTCGCATGATGACTTCTCTCCGTGCCGGAACGGCGGATCCTGGCTCCTGAGGAAACGTAACCTAAACAGGCCCCTGGAGAAAGCTCTTCACATTCATAGCCAGGGCAACGTACTGCTCTCTGGGTTGACTAGGTTGAGTGCCCCAGTCGTCCAAGAGCCTCACGAAAGAAGCGCTGGGCAGACTCTTTTTGACTGTCGAACGGACTCCTTGACTGAAAGAGAACTGCAGTGTCAATAGGCACCGTGCTGAAGACTGGCTCCAGGAGGAGATTCCGGACAGCACTCCCACAGAAGCGAAAGGTAGGCTGTGGGCCCAGCCTGAGGAACAGTACGTTTTGCAAACTTAAGACAGCTAAGCATGAGCCAGAGAGCCTTGGTCACTGAGGCCTACCTAATGCACTGGCATACTTATCCTGTAGATCGACTGCAGAGGTCCCTGTGCCCAAAAGTGCCTCCGTGGAAGGGCCCTGTTCCTCCCGTGTGTTTCCTTGAGGCAATCAGGAACCACTGAGGATAACTACGTGAGCTCAGGTTTGAAACTGGGCGACCCTGGGCAAACCTTATTCCCCTCCGTGGTCGACGAGACCGTTGCGGGTCATAAGCTGCCTGAAGCACAGTCCTCGCGCCCACCTTCTCTTTGCTGTCTGAAGGCCTCACATAAGAAGTCTGAGTTTACTCGTGACGGAAGCAGTCTGAGTGTACTCGTGTGAGGCCTGCTGCTCTCAGTTCCCGGCTGGGAGCTTCAGCAGGAGCACTCTGGAGCTCGCCGACAAAAGAATTGTGAGCCCCCCACCCCCCCCCGGCCTCAATTATAAGTCCAGATTTCCCCCGTTAGGAACACCTCGGAGTGCCATAGGAGCGAAGAAACATGCGTTAACGGAATGCTTCAGCAGTGTAAGGGATTCATTTCACGCGACACCGTGCACTCACGTTCGTTGTAACAACGGTCAAAGGGCACTGTATGCCTTCCAACTCCTCTGTTGTGTTTGAGCCACAGGAAGTAAATGCATTCGTTAGAATAAGCTCCATGCACGTGCCACGATGATGGCGAAGCGCTTCCCTGTTTAGAGCTTGAGAGCTCTCGTCTGTACGGCTCTCCAACGGCCTCAAGGTCCGCAGTTCTAAACAGCCTTACATTCCATGCTGCTGTGTCCGCAAGGAGGAATTTGGGCTCCTCTGTGAAACACCAATGTGCGTCACAAATGTAACCAGGGAGCTCCCCCAGGACGTCTGCGTACGCAGTCGGTTCCCAGATGTTTACATCCAGCTGGAGAAAGAGAAAAAGGACAGCTTTCCCAGGGACAATTCTGGACCTTTGGGACCATCCAGAATCACCATAGCCTAAACTTTGCACGGCCTGGGGAACACTCTTTCGCATGTCCAGCGATCCCCACTTCGAACCCTTTCTCAGCAGAGGCAGGCACTCTCTCAGTTGTACTAGATACCTCCGCAGAAGCTTCAGAGAAACGTGCTGCGTCATTCAGCTTGAAAGTGGGACGCGGATGGGAGAGTACACTTTCTCCCCGTTTGGAGGTGCCTTGCGCTTGGCTTCTAAGCTACCTGAAGAGCAATAGCGGCCCGACGTCTCTTCACGGCAGGAATGTCGTTGTGGGCCAAGGCTGCGTGTTCTCTAAAGCGAAAATTGTGCTGGCAATACTTTTCTAGAAACTTTTCTCACTGCACCACATGTTCAGCACTGGCCAAACGAAAGGGGACCTCAGGCCTGAAGGTAAGTTCCACTACTTCACATCGGGGGAGTGGGGTGTACAGTGGTTTCCATGAGGCCATACTGCACCTCAGAGGGCCTTAATTCTTCGATGCTCCTGGGGGCACACAGGATAGGAGATCGTTCACCTCTTTCGCATGATGACTTCTCTCCGTGCCGGAACGGCGGATCCTGGCTTCTGAGGAAACGTAGCCTTAAACGGGCCCCTGGAGAAAGCTCTTCACATTCATAGCCAGGGCAACGTACTGCTCTCTGGGTTGCGTACGTTGAGTGCTCCAGTCGTCAAAGAGCCTCGCAAAAGCAGCGCCGGGCAGACCCTCCCTGCCAGTCGAACGGCCCCCTTGAGTGAAAGAGAACTGCGGTGCCAATAGACACCGTGCTGACGACTGGCTCCAGGAGGAGATTCGGGACAGCACTCTCACAGAAGCGAAAGATAGGCTGTGGGCCCAGCTTGAGGAACAGTACGTTTTGCACACTTAACCCAGCTAGGCGTGAGCCAGAGAACCTTGGTCACTGAGGCCTACTTAAGGTACTGGCATACTTAACCCAGTAGATCCCATGCAGAGGTCCCCGTGCCCGAAAGTGCCTCCACGGAAAAGCCCTGTTCCTCCCGTGTGTTTCCTTGAGGCAATCAGGAACCACTGAGGATAACTACGTGAGCTCAGGTTTGAAACTGGGCGACCCTGGGCAAACCTTATTCCCCTCCGTGGTCGACGAGACCGTTGCGGGTCATAAGCTGCCTGAAGCACAGTCCTCGCGCCCACCTTCTCTTTGCTCTCTGAAGGCCTCACATGAGAAGTCTGAGTTTACTCGTGACGGAAGCAGTCTGAGTGTACTCGTGTGAGGCCTGCTGCTCTCAGTTCCCGGCTGGGAGCTTCAGCAGGAGCACTCTAGAGCTCGCCGACAAAAGAAATGTGAGTCCCCCCCGGGTCTCAAGTAAAAGTCCAGATTTCCCCCGTTAGGAACACCTCGGAGTGCCATAGGAGCGAAGAAGCATGCGTTAAGGGAATGCTTCAACAGGGTAAGGGATTTATTTCACGAGACACAGTGCACTCACTCACGTTGGTTGCAACAATTGTCAAAGGGCACTGTACGCCTTCCAACTCCTCTGTTGTGTTTGAGCCACAGGAAGTAAAGGCATTCGTTTGGTTAAGCTCCATGCACGTGCAACGATAATGGTGAAGCGCTGCCCTGTTCGCTTGAAAGCTCTCGTTTGTAACGGCCTTCCAACGGCCTCAACGTACGCAGTTCTAAACCGCCTTACATTCCGTGCTGGTGTGCCCCCAAGGAGGAATTTGGGCTCTTTTGTGAAACACCAATGTGCGTCACAAATGAAGCCAGGGGGCTCCCCCAGGACGGCTGCGTACGGCAGTCGGTTCCCAGATGTTTACTTCCAGCCGGAGAAAGAAAAAAAGGACAGTTTTCCGAGGGACAATTCTGGATCTTCGGGACCATCCAGAATCACCAAAGCGTAAACTTTGAACGGCCTGGGGAACGCTCTTTCGCATGTCCAGGGACCCCCACGTCAAAATCTTTCTCAGCAGAGGCAGGCACTATGTCACTTGCACTAGATAGCTCGGCAGAACCTTCCGAGAAACATGCTGCGTCATTCAGCTTGAAAGTGGGACGCGGATGGGAGAGTACGCTTTCTCCCCGTTTGGAGGCGCCTTGCGCTTGGCTTCGAAGCTGCCTGAACAGCACTAGCGGCCCGACGTCTCTTCACGGCAGGAATGTCGTTGTGGGCCAAGGCTGCGTGTTCTCCAAAGCGAAAACTCTGCTGGCAATACCTTTCTAGGACCTCCTCCCACGGCACCAGATGTTCAGCTCTGGCCAAACGAAAGGGGACCTCAGGCCTCAAGGTAAGTTCCAGTGTTTCACGTCGGAGGAGTTGGGCGTGCAGTGGTTTGCATGAGGCCATACTGCACCACGGAGTGCCTTAACTCTTCGAGGCTCCTGGGGGCACACAGGATAGGAGCTCGTTCAACAATTTCGCATGATGACTTCTCTCCGTGCCGGAACGGCGGATCCTGGCTCCTGAGGAAACGTAACCTAAACAGGCCCCTGGAGAAAGCTCTTCACAGTCATAGCCAGGGCAACGTACTGCTCTCTGGGTTGACTAGGTTGAGTGCCCCAGTCGTCCAAGAGCCTCACGAAAGAAGCGCTGGGCAGACTCTTTTTGACTGTCGAACGGACTCCTTGACTGAAAGAGAACTGCAGTGTCAATAGGCACCGTGCTGAAGACTGGCTCCAGGAGGAGATTCCGGACAGCACTCCCACAGAAGCGAAAGGTAGGCTGTGGGCCCAGCCTGAGGAACAGTACGTTTTGCAAACTTAAGACAGCTAAGCATGAGCCAGAGAGCCTTGGTCACTGAGGCCTACCTAATGCACTGGCATACTTATCCTGTAGATCGACTGCAGAGGTCCCTGTGCCCAAAAGTGCCTCCGTGGAAGGGCTCTGTTCCTCCCGTGTGTTTCCTTGAGGCAATCAGGAACCACTGAGGATAACTACGTGAGCTCAGGTTTGAAACTGGGCGACCCTGGGCAAACCTTATTCCCCTCCGTGGTCGACGAGACCGTTGCGGGTCATAAGCTGCGGGTCATAAGCTGCCTGAAGCACAGTCCTCGCACCCACCTTCTCTTTGCTGTCTGAAGGCCTCACATAAGAGTTTACTCGTGACGGAAGCAGTCTGAGTGTACTCGTGTGAGGCCTGCTGCTCTCAGTTCCCGGCTGGGAGCTTCAGCAGGAGCACTCTGGAGCTCGCCGACAAAAGAAATGTGAGTCCCCCCCGGGCCTCAAGTAAAAGTCCAGATTTCCCCCGTTAGGAACACCTCGGAGTGCCATAGGAGCGAAGAAGCATGCGTTAAGGGAATGCTTCAACAGGGTAAGGGATTTATTTCACGAGACACAGTGCACTCACTCACGTTGGTTGCAACAATTGTCAAAGGGCACTGTACGCCTTCCAATTCCTCTGTTGTGTTTGAGCCACAGGAAGTAAATGCATTCGTTTGGTTAAGCTCCATGCACGTGCAACGATAATGGTGAAGCGCTGCCCTGTTCGCTTGAAAGCTCTCGTTTGTAACGGCCTTCCAACGGCCTCAACGTACGCAGTTCTAAACCGCCTTACATTCCGTGCTGGTGTGCCCCCAAGGAGGAATTTGGGCTCTTTTGTGAAACACCAATGTGCGTCACAAATGAAGCCAGGGGGCTCCCCCAGGACGTCTGCGTACGGCAGTCGGTTCCCAGATGTTTACTTCCAGCCGGAGAAAGAAAAAAAGGACAGTTTTCCGAGGGAGAGTTCTGGATTTTCGGGACGATCCAGAATCACCAAAGCGTAAACTTTGAACGACCTGAGGAACGCGCTTTCGCATGTCCAGGGATCCCCACGTCAAAATCTTTCTCAGCAGAAGCAGGCACTATGTCACTTGCACTAGATAGCTCGGCAGAACCTTCCGAGAAACATGCTGCGTCATTCAGCTTGAGAGTGGGACGCGGATGGGAGAGTACGCTTTCTCCCCGTTTGGAGGTGCCTTGCGCTTGGCTTCGAAGCTGCCTGAACAGCACTAGCGGCCCGACGTCTCTTCACGGCAGGAATGTCGTTGTGGGCCAAGGCTGCGTGTTCTCCAAAGCGAAAACTCTGCTGGCAATACCTTTCTAGGACCTCCTCCCACGGCACCAGATGTTCAGCTCTGGCCAAACGAAAGGGGACCTCAGGCCTCAAGGTAAGTTCCAGTGTTTCACGTCGGAGGAGTTGGGCGTGCAGTGGTTTGCATGAGGCCATACTGCACCACGGAGTGCCTTAACTCTTCGAGGCTCCTGGGGGCACACAGGATAGGAGCTCGTTCAACAATTTCGCATGATGACTTCTCTCCGTGCCGGAACGGCGGATCCTGGCTCCTGAGGAAACGTAACCTAAACAGGCCCCTGGAGAAAGCTCTTCACATTCATAGCCAGGGCAACGTACTGCTCTCTGGGTTGACTAGGTTGAGTGCCCCAGTCGTCCAAGAGCCTCACGAAAGAAGCGCTGGTCAGACTCTTTTTGACTGTCGAACGGACTCCTTGACTGAAAGAGAACTGCAGTGTCAATAGGCATCGTGCTGAAGACTGGCTCCAGGAGGAGATTCCGGACAGCACTCCCACAGAAGCGAAAGGTAGGCTGTGGGCCCAGCCTGAGGAACAGTACGTTTTGCAAACTTAAGACAGCTAAGCATGAGCCAGAGAGCCTTGGTCACTGAGGCCTACCTAATGCACTGGCATACTTATCCTGTAGATCGACTGCAGAGGTCCCTGTGCCCAAAAGTGCCTCCGTGGAAGGGCTCTGTTCCTCCCGTGTGTTTCCTTGAGGCAATCAGGAACCACTGAGGATAACTACGTGAGCTCAGGTTTGAAACTGGGCGACCCTGGGCAAACCTTATTCCCCTCCGTGGTCGATGAGACCGTTGCGGGTCATAAGCTGCCTGAAGCACAGTCCTCGCGCCCACCTTCTCTTTGCTGTCTGAAGGCCTCACATAAGAAGTCTGAGTTTACTCGTGACGGAAGCAGTCTGAGTGTACTCGTGTGAGGCCTGCTGCTCTCAGTTCCCGGCTGGGAGCTTCAGCAGGAACACTCTGGAGCTCGCCGCCAAAAGAATTGTGAGCCCCCCCCCTCCCCGGCCTCAATTATAAGTCCAGATTTCCCCCGTTAGGAACACCTCGGAGTGCCATCGGAGCGAAGAAACATGCGTTAACGGAATGCTTCAGCAGTGTAAGGGATTCATTTCACGAGACACCGTGCACTCACGTTCGTTGTAACAACGGTCAAAGGGCACTGTATGCCTTCCAACTCCTCTGTTGTGTTTGAGCCACAGGAAGTAAATGCATTCGTTAGAATAAGCTCCATGCACGTGCCACGATGATGGCGAAGCGCTTCCCTGTTCGCTTGAGAGCTCTCGTCTGTACGGCTCTCCACCGGCCTCAAGGTCCGCAGTTCTAAACAGCCTTACATTCCATGCTGCTGTGTCCGCAAGGAGGAATTTGGGCTCCTCTGTGAAACACCAATGTACGTCACAAATGTAACCAGGGAGCTCCCCCAGGACGTCTGCGTACGCAGTCGGTTCCCAGATGTTTACTTCCAGCTGGAGAAAGAGAAAAAGGACAGCTTTCCCAGGGACAATTCTGGACCTTTGCGACCATCCAGAATCACCATAGCCTAAACTTTGCACGGCCTGGGGAACACTCTTTCGCATGTCCAGCGATCCCCACTTCGAACCCTTTCTCAGCAGAGGCAGGCACTCTCTCAGTTGTACTAGATACCTCCGCAGAAGCTTCAGAGAAACGTGCTGCGTCATTCAGCTTGAAAGTGGGACGCGGATGGGAGAGTACACTTTCTCCCCGTTTGGAGGTGCCTTGCGCTTGGCTTCTAAGCTACCTGAAGAGCAATAGCGGCCCGACGTCTCTTCACGGCAGGATTGTCGTTGTGGGCCAAGGCTGCGTGTTCTCTAAAGCGAAAATTGTGCTGGCAATACTTTTCTAGAAACTTTTCTCACTGCACCACATGTTCAGCACTGGCCAAACGAAAGGGGACCTCAGGCCTGAAGGTAAGTTCCACTACTTCACATCGGGGGAGTGGGGTGTACAGTGGTTTCCATGAGGCCATACTGCACCTCAGAGGGCCTTAATTCTTCGATGCTCCTGGGGGCACACAGGATAGGAGATCGTTCACCTCTTTCGCATGATGACTTCTCTCCGTGCCGGAACGGCGGATCCTGGCTTCTGAGGAAACGTAGCCTTAAACGGGCCCCTGGAGAAAGCTCTTCACATTCATAGCCAGGGCAACGTACTGCTCTCTGGGTTGCCTACGTTGAGTGCTCCAGTCGTCAAAGAGCCTCGCAAAAGCAGCGCCGGGCAGACCCTCCCTGCCAGTCGAACGGCCCCCTTGAGTGAAAGAGAACTGCGGTGCCAATAGACACCGTGCTGACGACTGGCTCCAGGAGGAGATTCGGGACAGCACTCTCACAGAAGCGAAAGATAGGCTGTGGGCCCAGCTTGAGGAACAGTACGTTTTGCACACTTAACCCAGCTAGGCGTGAGCCAGAGAACCTTGGTCACTGAGGCCTACTTAAGGTACTGGCATACTTAACCCAGTAGATCCCATGCAGAGGTCCCCGTGCCCGAAAGTGCCTCCACGGAAAAGCCCTGTTCCTCCCGTGTGTTTCCTTGAGGCAATCAGGAACCACTGAGGATAACTACGTGAGCTCAGGTTTGAAACTGGGCGACCCTGGGCAAACCTTATTCCCCTCCGTGGTCGACGAGACCGTTGCGGGTCATAAGCTGCCTGAAGCACAGTCCTCGCGCCCACCTTCTCTTTGCTCTCTGAAGACCTCACATGAGAAGTCTGAGTTTACTCGTGACGGAAGCAGTCTGAGTGTACTCGTGTGAGGCCTGCTGCTCTCAGTTCCCGGCTGGGAGCTTCAGCAGGAGCACTCTAGAGCTCGCCGACAAAAGAAATGTGAGTCCCCCCCGGGTCTCAAGTAAAAGTCCAGATTTCCCCCGTTAGGAACACCTCGGAGTGCCATAGGAGCGAAGAAGCATGCGTTAAGGGAATGCTTCAACAGGGTAAGGGATTTATTTCACGAGACACAGTGCACTCACTCACGTTGGTTGCAACAATTGTCAAAGGGCACTGTACGCCTTCCAACTCCTCTGTTGTGTTTGAGCCACAGGAAGTAAAGGCATTCGTTTGGTTAAGCTCCATGCACGTGCAACGATAATGGTGAAGCGCTGCCCTGTTCGCTTGAAAGCTCTCGTTTGTAACGGCCTTCCAACGGCCTCAACGTACGCAGTTCTAAACCGCCTTACATTCCGTGCTGGTGTGCCCCGAAGGAGGAATTTGGGCTCTTTTGTGAAACACCAATGTGCGTCACAAATGAAGCCAGGGGGCTCCCCCAGGACGGCTGCGTACGGCAGTCGGTTCCCAGATGTTTACTTCCAGCCGGAGAAAGAAAAAAAGGACAGTTTTCCGAGGGACAATTCTGGATCTTCGGGACCATCCAGAATCACCAAAGCGTAAACTTTGAACGGCCTGGGGAACGCTCTTTCGCATGTCCAGGGACCCCCACGTCAAAATCTTTCTCAGCAGAGGCAGGCACTATGTCACTTGCACTACATAGCTCGGCAGAACCTTCCGAGAAACATGCTGCGTCATTCAGCTTGAGAGTGGGACGCGGATGGGAGAGTACGCTTTCTCCCCGTTTGGAGGCGCCTTGCGCTTGGCTTCGAAGCTGCCTGAACAGCACTAGCGGCCCGACGTCTCTTCACGGCAGGAATGTCGTTGTGGGCCAAGGCTGCGTGTTCTCCAAAGCGAAAACTCTGCTGGCAATACCTTTCTAGGACCTCCTCCCACGGCACCAGATGTTAAGCTCTGGCCAAATGAAAGGGGACCTCAGGCCTCAAGGTAAGTTCCAGTGTTTCACGTCGGAGGAGTTGGGCGTGCAGTGGTTTGCATGAGGCCATACTGCACCACGGAGTGCCTTAACTCTTCGAGGCTCCTGGGGGCACACAGGATAGGAGCTCGTTCAACAATTTCGCATGATGACTTCTCTCCGTGCCGGAACGGCGGATCCTGGCTCCTGAGGAAACGTAACCTAAACAGGCCCCTGGAGAAAGCTCTTCACATTCATAGCCAGGGCAACGTACTGCTCTCTGGGTTGACTAGGTTGAGTGCCCCAGTCGTCCAAGAGCCTCACGAAAGAAGCGCTGGGCAGACTCTTTTTGACTGTCGAACGGACTCCTTGACTGAAAGAGAACTGCAGTGTCAATAGGCACCGTGCTGAAGACTGGCTCCAGGAGGAGATTCCGGACAGCACTCCCACAGAAGCGAAAGGTAGGCTGTGGGCCCAGCCTGAGGAACAGTACGTTTTGCAAACTTAAGACAGCTAAGCATGAGCCAGAGAGCCTTGGTCACTGAGGCCTACCTAATGCACTGGCATACTTATCCTGTAGATCGACTGCAGAGGTCCCTGTGCCCAAAAGTGCCTCCGTGGAAGGGCCCTGTTCCTCCCGTGTGTTTCCTTGAGGCAATCAGGAACCACTGAGGATAACTACGTGAGCTCAGGTTTGAAACTGGGCGACCCTGGGCAAACCTTATTCCCCTCCGTGGTCGACGAGACCGTTGCGGGTCATAAGCTGCCTGAAGCACAGTCCTCGCGCCCACCTTCTCTTTGCTGTCTGAAGGCCTCACATAAGAAGTCTGAGTTTACTCGTGACGGAAGCAGTCTGAGTGTACTCGTGTGAGGCCTGCTGCTCTCAGTTCCCGGCTGGGAGCTTCAGCAGGAGCACTCTGGAGCTCGCCGACAAAAGAATTGTGAGCCCCCCACCCCCCCCCGGCCTCAATTATAAGTCCAGATTTCCCCCGTTAGGAACACCTCGGAGTGCCATAGGAGCGAAGAAACATGCGTTAACGGAATGCTTCAGCAGTGTAAGGGATTCATTTCACGCGACACCGTGCACTCACGTTCGTTGTAACAACGGTCAAAGGGCACTGTATGCCTTCCAACTCCTCTGTTGTGTTTGAGCCACAGGAAGTAAATGCATTCGTTAGAATAAGCTCCATGCACGTGCCACGATGATGGCGAAGCGCTTCCCTGTTTAGAGCTTGAGAGCTCTCGTCTGTACGGCTCTCCAACGGCCTCAAGGTCCGCAGTTCTAAACAGCCTTACATTCCATGCTGCTGTGTCCGCAAGGAGGAATTTGGGCTCCTCTGTGAAACACCAATGTGCGTCACAAATGTAACCAGGGAGCTCCCCCAGGACGTCTGCGTACGCAGTCGGTTCCCAGATGTTTACATCCAGCTGGAGAAAGAGAAAAAGGACAGCTTTCCCAGGGACAATTCTGGACCTTTGGGACCATCCAGAATCACCATAGCCTAAACTTTGCACGGCCTGGGGAACACTCTTTCGCATGTCCAGCGATCCCCACTTCGAACCCTTTCTCAGCAGAGGCAGGCACTCTCTCAGTTGTACTAGATACCTCCGCAGAAGCTTCAGAGAAACGTGCTGCGTCATTCAGCTTGAAAGTGGGACGCGGATGGGAGAGTACACTTTCTCCCCGTTTGGAGGTGCCTTGCGCTTGGCTTCTAAGCTACCTGAAGAGCAATAGCGGCCCGACGTCTCTTCACGGCAGGAATGTCGTTGTGGGCCAAGGCTGCGTGTTCTCTAAAGCGAAAATTGTGCTGGCAATACTTTTCTAGAAACTTTTCTCACTGCACCACATGTTCAGCACTGGCCAAACGAAAGGGGACCTCAGGCCTGAAGGTAAGTTCCACTACTTCACATCGGGGGAGTGGGGTGTACAGTGGTTTCCATGAGGCCATACTGCACCTCAGAGGGCCTTAATTCTTCGATGCTCCTGGGGGCACACAGGATAGGAGATCGTTCACCTCTTTCGCATGATGACTTCTCTCCGTGCCGGAACGGCGGATCCTGGCTTCTGAGGAAACGTAGCCTTAAACGGGCCCCTGGAGAAAGCTCTTCACATTCATAGCCAGGGCAACGTACTGCTCTCTGGGTTGCGTACGTTGAGTGCTCCAGTCGTCAAAGAGCCTCGCAAAAGCAGCGCCGGGCAGACCCTCCCTGCCAGTCGAACGGCCCCCTTGAGTGAAAGAGAACTGCGGTGCCAATAGACACCGTGCTGACGACTGGCTCCAGGAGGAGATTCGGGACAGCACTCTCACAGAAGCGAAAGATAGGCTGTGGGCCCAGCTTGAGGAACAGTACGTTTTGCACACTTAACCCAGCTAGGCGTGAGCCAGAGAACCTTGGTCACTGAGGCCTACTTAAGGTACTGGCATACTTAACCCAGTAGATCCCATGCAGAGGTCCCCGTGCCCGAAAGTGCCTCCACGGAAAAGCCCTGTTCCTCCCGTGTGTTTCCTTGAGGCAATCAGGAACCACTGAGGATAACTACGTGAGCTCAGGTTTGAAACTGGGCGACCCTGGGCAAACCTTATTCCCCTCCGTGGTCGACGAGACCGTTGCGGGTCATAAGCTGCCTGAAGCACAGTCCTCGCGCCCACCTTCTCTTTGCTCTCTGAAGGCCTCACATGAGAAGTCTGAGTTTACTCGTGACGGAAGCAGTCTGAGTGTACTCGTGTGAGGCCTGCTGCTCTCAGTTCCCGGCTGGGAGCTTCAGCAGGAGCACTCTAGAGCTCGCCGACAAAAGAAATGTGAGTCCCCCCCGGGTCTCAAGTAAAAGTCCAGATTTCCCCCGTTAGGAACACCTCGGAGTGCC
The DNA here is from genome assembly GCF_963924675.1 of Phocoena phocoena. Taxonomy (NCBI): domain Eukaryota; kingdom Metazoa; phylum Chordata; class Mammalia; order Artiodactyla; family Phocoenidae; genus Phocoena; species Phocoena phocoena. The sequence continues at coordinate 68,425 of NW_027077679.1, forward strand.
ATAGGAGCGAAGAAGCATGCGTTAAGGGAATGCTTCAACAGGGTAAGGGATTTATTTCACGAGACACAGTGCACTCACTCACGTTGGTTGCAACAATTGTCAAAGGGCACTGTACGCCTTCCAACTCCTCTGTTGTGTTTGAGCCACAGGAAGTAAAGGCATTCGTTTGGTTAAGCTCCATGCACGTGCAACGATAATGGTGAAGCGCTGCCCTGTTCGCTTGAAAGCTCTCGTTTGTAACGGCCTTCCAACGGCCTCAACGTACGCAGTTCTAAACCGCCTTACATTCCGTGCTGGTGTGCCCCCAAGGAGGAATTTGGGCTCTTTTGTGAAACACCAATGTGCGTCACAAATGAAGCCAGGGGGCTCCCCCAGGACGGCTGCGTACGGCAGTCGGTTCCCAGATGTTTACTTCCAGCCGGAGAAAGAAAAAAAGGACAGTTTTCCGAGGGACAATTCTGGATCTTCGGGACCATCCAGAATCACCAAAGCGTAAACTTTGAACGGCCTGGGGAACGCTCTTTCGCATGTCCAGGGACCCCCACGTCAAAATCTTTCTCAGCAGAGGCAGGCACTATGTCACTTGCACTAGATAGCTCGGCAGAACCTTCCGAGAAACATGCTGCGTCATTCAGCTTGAAAGTGGGACGCGGATGGGAGAGTACGCTTTCTCCCCGTTTGGAGGCGCCTTGCGCTTGGCTTCGAAGCTGCCTGAACAGCACTAGCGGCCCGACGTCTCTTCACGGCAGGAATGTCGTTGTGGGCCAAGGCTGCGTGTTCTCCAAAGCGAAAACTCTGCTGGCAATACCTTTCTAGGACCTCCTCCCACGGCACCAGATGTTCAGCTCTGGCCAAACGAAAGGGGACCTCAGGCCTCAAGGTAAGTTCCAGTGTTTCACGTCGGAGGAGTTGGGCGTGCAGTGGTTTGCATGAGGCCATACTGCACCACGGAGTGCCTTAACTCTTCGAGGCTCCTGGGGGCACACAGGATAGGAGCTCGTTCAACAATTTCGCATGATGACTTCTCTCCGTGCCGGAACGGCGGATCCTGGCTCCTGAGGAAACGTAACCTAAACAGGCCCCTGGAGAAAGCTCTTCACAGTCATAGCCAGGGCAACGTACTGCTCTCTGGGTTGACTAGGTTGAGTGCCCCAGTCGTCCAAGAGCCTCACGAAAGAAGCGCTGGGCAGACTCTTTTTGACTGTCGAACGGACTCCTTGACTGAAAGAGAACTGCAGTGTCAATAGGCACCGTGCTGAAGACTGGCTCCAGGAGGAGATTCCGGACAGCACTCCCACAGAAGCGAAAGGTAGGCTGTGGGCCCAGCCTGAGGAACAGTACGTTTTGCAAGCAGCCTCACACGAGTACACTCAGGACTGCTTCCGTCACGAGTAAACTCTTATGTGAGGCCTTCAGACAGCAGAGGTCTGGCTGGCCCAAAAGTGCTCGTGGAGGCCTCGGTTCTCCCTGTGTTTCAGGCAGCTTAGGACCCGCAGCTTATGACCCGCAACGGTCTCGTCGACCACGGAGGGGAATAAGGTTGGCCCAGGTCGCCCACCTGGGCAAACCTTATTCCCCTCCGTGGTCGACGAGACCGTTGCGGGTCATAAGCTGCGGGTCATAAGCTGCCTGAAGCACAGTCCTCGCACCCACCTTCTCTTTGCTGTCTGAAGGCCTCACATAAGAGTTTACTCGTGACGGAAGCAGTCTGAGTGTACTCGTGTGAGGCCTGCTGCTCTCAGTTCCCGGCTGGGAGCTTCAGCAGGAGCACTCTGGAGCTCGCCGACAAAAGAAATGTGAGTCCCCCCCGGGCCTCAAGTAAAAGTCCAGATTTCCCCCGTTAGGAACACCTCGGAGTGCCATAGGAGCGAAGAAGCATGCGTTAAGGGAATGCTTCAACAGGGTAAGGGATTTATTTCACGAGACACAGTGCACTCACTCACGTTGGTTGCAACAATTGTCAAAGGGCACTGTACGCCTTCCAATTCCTCTGTTGTGTTTGAGCCACAGGAAGTAAATGCATTCGTTTGGTTAAGCTCCATGCACGTGCAACGATAATGGTGAAGCGCTGCCCTGTTCGCTTGAAAGCTCTCGTTTGTAACGGCCTTCCAACGGCCTCAACGTACGCAGTTCTAAACCGCCTTACATTCCGTGCTGGTGTGCCCCCAAGGAGGAATTTGGGCTCTTTTGTGAAACACCAATGTGCGTCACAAATGAAGCCAGGGGGCTCCCCCAGGACGTCTGCGTACGGCAGTCGGTTCCCAGATGTTTACTTCCAGCCGGAGAAAGAAAAAAAGGACAGTTTTCCGAGGGACAATTCTGGATCTTCGGGACCATCCAGAATCACCAAAGCGTAAATTTTGAACGACCTGAGGATCGCTCTTTTGCATGTCCAGGGATCCCCACGTCAAAATCTTTCTCAGCAGAGGCAGGCACTATGTCACTTGCACTAGATAGCTCGGCAGAACCTTCCGAGAAACATGCTGCGTCATTCAGCTTGAGAGTGGGACGCGGATGGGAGAGTACGCTTTCTCCCCGTTTGGAGGTGCCTTGCGCTTGGCTTCGAAGCTGCCTGAACAGCACTAGCGGCCCGACGTCTCTTCACGGCAGGAATGTCGTTGTGGGCCAAGGCTGCGTGTTCTCCAAAGCGAAAACTCTGCTGGCAATACCTTTCTAGGACCTCCTCCCACGGCACCAGATGTTCAGCTCTGGCCAAACGAAAGGGGACCTCAGGCCTCAAGGTAAGTTCCAGTGTTTCACGTCGGAGGAGTTGGGCGTGCAGTGGTTTGCATGAGGCCATACTGCACCACGGAGTGCCTTAACTCTTCGAGGCTCCTGGGGGCACACAGGATAGGAGCTCGTTCAACAATTTCGCATGATGACTTCTCTCCGTGCCGGAACGGCGGATCCTGGCTCCTGAGGAAACGTAACCTAAACAGGCCCCTGGAGAAAGCTCTTCACATTCATAGCCAGGGCAACGTACTGCTCTCTGGGTTGACTAGGTTGAGTGCCCCAGTCGTCCAAGAGCCTCACGAAAGAAGCGCTGGGCAGACTCTTTTTGACTGTCGAACGGACTCCTTGACTGAAAGAGAACTGCAGTGTCAATAGGCACCGTGCTGAAGACTGGCTCCAGGAGGAGATTCCGGACAGCACTCCCACAGAAGCTAAAGGTAGGCTGTGGGCCCAGCCTGAGGAACAGTACGTTTTGCAAACTTAAGACAGCTAAGCATGAGCCAGAGAGCCTTGGTCACTGAGGCCTACCTAGAGCACTGGCATACTTATCCTGTAGATCGACTGCAGAGGTCCCTGTGCCCAAAAGTGCCTCCGTGGAAGGGCCCTGTTCCTCCCGTGTGTTTCCTTGAGGCAATCAGGAACCACTGAGGATAACTACGTGAGCTCAGGTTTGAAACTGGGCGACCCTGGGCAAACCTTATTCCCCTCCGTGGTCGACGAGACCGTTGCGGGTCATAAGCTGCCTGAAGCACAGTCCTCGCGCCCACCTTCTCTTTGCTCTCTGAAGGCCTCACATAAGAAGTCTGAGTTTACTCGTGACGGAAGCAGTCTGAGTGTACTCGTGTGAGGCCTGCTGCTCTCAGTTCCCGGCTGGGAGCTTCAGCAGGAGCACTCTGGAGCTCGCCGACAAAAGAATTGTGAGCCCCCCACCCCCCCCGGCCTCAATTATAAGTCCAGATTTCCCCCGTTAGGAACACCTCGGAGTGCCATAGGAGCGAAGAAACATGCGTTAACGGAATGCTTCAGCAGTGTAAGGGATTCATTTCACGCGACACCGTGCACTCACGTTCGTTGTAACAATGGTCAAAGGGCACTGTATGCCTTCCAACTCCTCTGTTGTGTTTGAGCCACAGGAAGTAAATGCATTCGTTAGAATAAGCTCCATGCACGTGCCACGATGATGGCGAAGCGCTTCCCTGTTCGCTTGAGAGCTCTCGTCTGTACGGCTCTCCACCGGCCTCAAGGTCCGCAGTTCTAAACAGCCTTACATTCCATGCTGCTGTGTCCGCAAGGAGGAATTTGGGCTCCTCTGTGAAACACCAATGTACGTCACAAATGTAACCAGGGAGCTCCCCCAGGACGTCTGCGTACGCAGTCGGTTCCCAGATGTTTACTTCCAGCTGGAGAAAGAGAAAAAGGACAGCTTTCCCAGGGACAATTCTGGACCTTTGCGACCATCCAGAATCACCATAGCCTAAACTTTGCACGGACTGGGGAACGCTCTTTCACATGTCCAGCGATCCCCACGTCGAAACCTTTCTCAGCAGAGGCAAGCACTGTCTCAGTTGTAGTAGATACCTCCGCAGAAGCTTCAGAGAAACGTGCTGCGTCATTCAGCTTGAAAGTGGGACGCGGATGGGAGAGTACACTTTCTCCCCGTTTGGAGGTGCCTTGCACTAGGCTTCTAAGCTACCTGAAGAGTAATAGCGGCCCGACGTCTCTTCACGGCAGGATTGTCGTTGTGGGCCAAGGCTGCGTGTTCTCTAAAGCGAAAATTGTGCTGGCAATACTTTTCTAGAAACTTTTCTCACTGCACCACATGTTCAGCACTGGCCAAACGAAAGGGGACCTCAGGCCTGATGGTAAGTTCCACTACATCACATCGGGGGAGTGGGGTGTACAGTGGTTTCCATGAGGCCATACTGCACCTCAGAGGGCCTTAATCCTTCGATGCTCCTGGGGGCACACAGGATAGGAGATCATTCACCTCTTTCGCAAGATGACTTCTCTCCGTGCCGGAACGGCGGATCCTGGCTTCTGAGGAAACGTAGCCTTAAACGGGCCCATGGAGAAAGCTCTTCACATTCATAGCCAGGGCAACGTACTGCTCTCTGGGTTGCCTACGTTGAGTGCTCCAGTCGTCAAAGAGCCTCGCAAAAGCAGCGCCGGGCAGACACTCCCTGCCAGTCGAACGGCCCCCTTGAGTGAAAGAGAACTGCGGTGCCAATAGACACTGTGCTGACGACTGGCTCCAGGAGGAGATTCGGGACAGCACTCTCACAGAAGCGAAAGATAGGCTGTGGGCCCAGCTTGAGGAACAGTACGTTTTGCACACTTAACCCAGCTAGGCGTGAGCCAGAGAACCTTGGTCACTGAGGCCTACTTAAGGTACTGGCATACTTAACCCAGTAGATCCCATGCAGAGGTCCCCGTGCCCGAAAGTGCCTCCACGGAAAAGCCCTGTTCCTCCCGTGTGTTTCCTTGAGGCAATCAGGAACCACTGAGGATAACTACGTGAGCTCAGGTTTGAAACTGGGCGACCCTGGGCAAACCTTATTCCCCTCCGTGGTCGACGAGACCGTTGCGGGTCATAAGCTGCCTGAAGCACAGTCCTCGCGCCCAACTTCTCTTTGCTCTCTGAAGGCCTCACATGAGAAGTCTGAGTTTACTCGTGACGGAAGCAGTCTGAATGTACTCGTGTGAGGCCTGCTGCTCTCAGTTCCCGGCTGGGAGCTTCAGCAGGAGCACTCTGGAGCTCGCCGACAAAAGAAATGTGAGTCCCCCCCGGGCCTCAAGTAAAAGTCCAGATTTCCCCCGTTAGGAACACCTCGGAGTGCCATAGGAGCGAAGAAGCATGCGTTAAGGGAATGCTTCAACAGGGTAAGGGATTTATTTCACGAGACACAGTGCACTCACTCACGTTGGTTGCAACAATTGTCAAAGGGCACTGTACGCCTTCCAATTCCTCTGTTGTGTTTGAGCCACAGGAAGTAAATGCATTCGTTTGGTTAAGCTCCATGCACGTGCAACGATAATGGTGAAGCGCTGCCCTGTTCGCTTGAAAGCTCTCATTTGTAACGGCCTTCCAACGGCCTCAACGTACGCAGTTCTAAACCGCCTTACATTCCGTGCTGGTGTGCCCCCAAGGAGGAATTTGGGCTCTTTTGTGAAACACCAATGTGCGTCACAAATGAAGCCAGGGGGCTCCCCCAGGACGTCTGCGTACGGCAGTCGGTTCCCAGATGTTTACTTCCAGCCGGAGAAAGAAAAAAAGGACAGTTTTCCGAGGGACAATTCTGGATCTTCGGGACCATCCAGAATCACCAAAGCGTAAACTTTGAACGACCTGAGGAATGCTCTTTCGCATGTCCAGGTATCCCCACGTCAAAACCTTTCTCAGCAGAGGCAGGCACTATGTCACTTGCACTAGATAGCTCGGCAGAACCTTCCGAGAAACATGCTGCGTCATTCAGCTTGAGAGTGGGACGCGGATGGGAGAGTACGCTTTCTCCCCGTTTGGAGGCGCCTTGCGCTTGGCTTCGAAGCTGCCTGAACAGCACTAGCGGCCCGACGTCTCTTCACGGCAGGAATGTCGTTGTGGGCCAAGGCTGCGTGTTCTCCAAAGCGAAAACTCTGCTGGCAATACCTTTCTAGGACCTCCTCCCACGGCACCAGATGTTCAGCTCTGGCCAAACGAAAGGGGACCTCAGGCCTCAAGGTAAGTTCCAGTGTTTCACGTCGGAGGAGTTGGGCGTGCAGTGGTTTGCATGAGGCCATACTGCACCTCGGAGTGCCTTAACTCTTCGAGGCTCCTGGGGGCACACAGGATAGGAGCTCGTTCAACAATTTCGCATGATGACTTCTCTCCGTGCCGGAACGGCGGATCCTGGCTCCTGAGGAAACGTAACCTAAACAGGCCCCTGGAGAAAGCTCTTCACATTCATAGCCAGGGCAACGTACTGCTCTCTGGGTTGACTAGGTTGAGTGCCCCAGTCGTCCAAGAGCCTCACGAAAGAAGCGCTGGGCAGACTCTTTTTGACTGTCGAACGGACTCCTTGACTGAAAGAGAACTGCAGTGTCAATAGGCACCGTGCTGAAGACTGGCTCCAGGAGGAGATTCCGGACAGCACTCCCACAGAAGCGAAAGGTAGGCTGTGGGCCCAGCCTGAGGAACAGTACGTTTTGCAAACTTAAGACAGCTAAGCATGAGCCAGAGAGCCTTGGTCACTGAGGCCTACCTAATGCACTGGCATACTTATCCTGTAGATCGACTGCAGAGGTCCCTGTGCCCAAAAGTGCCTCCGTGGAAGGGCCCTGTTCCTCCCGTGTGTTTCCTTGAGGCAATCAGGAACCACTGAGGATAACTACGTGAGCTCAGGTTTGAAACTGGGCGACCCTGGGCAAACCTTATTCCCCTCCGTGGTCGACGAGACCGTTGCGGGTCATAAGCTGCCTGAAGCACAGTCCTCGCGCCCACCTTCTCTTTGCTGTCTGAAGGCCTCACATAAGAAGTCTGAGTTTACTCGTGACGGAAGCAGTCTGAGTGTACTCGTGTGAGGCCTGCTGCTCTCAGTTCCCGGCTGGGAGCTTCAGCAGGAGCACTCTGGAGCTCGCCGACAAAAGAATTGTGAGCCCCCCACCCCCCCCGGCCTCAATTATAAGTCCAGATTTCCCCCGTTAGGAACACCTCGGAGTGCCATAGGAGCGAAGAAACATGCGTTAACGGAATGCTTCAGCAGTGTAAGGGATTCATTTCACGCGACACCGTGCACTCACGTTCGTTGTAACAACGGTCAAAGGGCACTGTATGCCTTCCAACTCCTCTGTTGTGTTTGAGCCACAGGAAGTAAATGCATTCGTTAGAATAAGCTCCATGCACGTGCCACGATGATGGCGAAGCGCTTCCCTGTTGAGAGCTTGAGAGCTCTCGTCTGTACGGCTCTCCAACGGCCTCAAGGTCCGCAGTTCTAAACAGCCTTACATTCCATGCTGCTGTGTCCGCAAGGAAGAATTTGGGCTCCTTTGTGAAACACCAATGTGCGTCACAAATGTAACCAGGGAGCTCGCCCAGGACGTCTGCGTACGCAGTCGGTTCCCAGATGTTTACATCCAGCTGGAGAAAGAGAAAAAGGACAGCTTTCCCAGGGACAATTCTGGACCTTTGGGACCTTCAAGAATCACCATAGCCTAAACTTTGCACGGCCTGGGGAACACTCTTTCGCATGTCCAGCGATCCCCACTTCGAACCCTTTCTCAGCAGAGGCAGGCACTCTCTCAGTTGTACTAGATACCTCCGCAGAAGCTTCAGAGAAACGTGCTGCGTCATTCAGCTTGAAAGTGGGACGCGGATGGGAGAGTACACTTTCTCCCCGTTTGGAGGTGCCTTGCGCTTGGCTTCTAAGCTACCTGAAGAGCAATAGCGGCCCGACGTCTCTTCACGGCAGGATTGTCGTTGTGGGCCAAGGCTGCGTGTTCTCTAAAGCGAAAATTGTGCTGGCAATACTTTTCTAGAAACTTTTCTCACTGCACCACATGTTCAGCACTGGCCAAACGAAATGGGAAATTAGGCCTGATGGTAAGTTCCACTACATCACATCGGGGGAGTGGGGTGTACAGTGGTTTCCATGAGGCCATACTGCACCTCAGAGGGCCTTAATTCTTCGATGCTCCTGGGGGCACACAGGATAGGAGATCGTTCACCTCTTTCGCATGATGACTTCTCTCCGTGCCGGAACGGCGGATCCTGGCTTCTGAGGAAACGTAGCCTTAAACGGGCCCCTGGAGAAAGCTCTTCACATTCATAACCAGGGCAACGTACTGCTCTCTGGGTTGCCTACGTTGAGTGCTCCAGTCGTCAAAGAGCCTCGCAAAAGCAGCGCCGGGCAGACCCTCCCTGCCAGTCGAACGGCCCCCTTGAGTGAAAGAGAACTGCGGTGCCAATAGACACCGTGCTGACGACTGGCTCCAGGAGGAGATTCGGGACAGCACTCTCACAGAAGCGAAAGATAGGCTGTGGGCCCAGCTTGAGGAACAGTACGTTTTGCACACTTAACCCAGCTAGGCGTGAGCCAGAGAACCTTGGTCACTGAGGCCTACTTAAGGTACTGGCATACTTAACCCAGTAGATCCCATGCAGAGGTCCCCGTGCCCGAAAGTGCCTCCACGGAAAAGCCCTGTTCCTCCCGTGTGTTTCCTTGAGGCAATCAGGAACCACTGAGGATAACTACGTGAGCTCAGGTTTGAAACTGGGCGACCCTGGGCAAACCTTATTCCCCTCCGTGGTCGACGAGACCGTTGCGGGTCATAAGCTGCCTGAAGCACAGTCCTCGCGCCCAACTTCTCTTTGCTCTCTGAAGGCCTCACATGAGAAGTCTGAGTTTACTCGTGACGGAAGCAGTCTGAGTGTACTCGTGTGAGGCCTGCTGCTCTCAGTTCCCGGCTGGGAGCTTCAGCAGGAGCACTCTGGAGCTCGCCGACAAAAGAAATGTGAGTCCCCCCCGGGCCTCAAGTAAAAGTCCAGATTTCCCCCGTTAGGAACACCTCGGAGTGCCATAGGAGCGAAGAAGCATGCGTTAAGGGAATGCTTCAACAGGGTAAGGGATTTATTTCACGAGACACAGTGCACTCACTCACGTTGGTTGCAACAATTGTCAGAGGGCACTGTACGCCTTCCAATTCCTCTGTTGTGTTTGAGCCACAGGAAGTAAATGCATTCGTTTGGTTAAGCTCCATGCACGTGCAACGATAATGGTGAAGCGCTGCCCTGTTCGCTTGAAAGCTCTCGTTTGTAACGGCCTTCCAACGGCCTCAACGTACGCAGTTCTAAACCGCCTTACATTCCGTGCTGGTGTGCCCCCAAGGAGGAATTTGGGCTCTTTTGTGAAACACCAATGTGCGTCACAAATGAAGCCAGGGGGCTCCCCCAGGACGTCTGCGTACGGCAGTCGGTTCCCAGATGTTTACTTCCAGCCGGAGAAAGAAAAAAAGGACAGTTTTCCGAGGGACAATTCTGGATCTTCGGGACCATCCAGAATCACCAAAGCGTAAACTTTGAACGGCCTGGGGAACGCTCTTTCGCATGTCCAGGGATCCCCACGTCAAAATCTTTCTCAGCAGAGGCAGGCACTATGTCACTTGCACTAGATAGCTCGGCAGAACCTTCCGAGAAACATGCTGCGTCATTCAGCTTGAAAGTGGGACGCGGATGGGAGAGTACGCTTTCTCCCCGTTTGGAGGCGCCTTGCGCTTGGCTTCGAAGCTGCCTGAACAGCACTAGCGGCCCGACGTCTCTTCACGGCAGGAATGTCGTTGTGGGCCAAGGCTGCGTGTTCTCCAAAGCGAAAACTCTGCTGGCAATACCTTTCTAGGAACTCCTCCCACGGCACCAGATGTTCAGCTCTGGCCAAACGAAAGGGGACCTCAGGCCTCAAGGTAAGTTCCAGTGTTTCACGTCGGAGGAGTTGGGCGTGCAGTGGTTTGCATGAGGCCATACTGCACCACGGAGTGCCTTAACTCTTCGAGGCTCCTGGGGGCACACAGGATAGGAGCTCGTTCAACAATTTCGCATGATGACTTCTCTCCGTGCCGGAACGGCGGATCCTGGCTCCTGAGGAAACGTAACCTAAACAGGCCCCTGGAGAAAGCTCTTCACATTCATAGCCAGGGCAACGTACTGCTCTCTGGGTTGACTAGGTTGAGTGCCCCAGTCGTCCAAGAGCCTCACGAAAGAAGCGCTGGGCAGACTCTTTTTGACTGTCGAACGGACTCCTTGACTGAAAGAGAACTGCAGTGTCAATAGGCACCGTGCTGAAGACTGGCTCCAGGAGGAGATTCCGGACAGCACTCCCACAGAAGCGAAAGGTAGGCTGTGGGCCCAGCCTGAGGAACAGTACGTTTTGCAAACTTAAGACAGCTAAGCATGAGCCAGAGAGCCTTGGTCACTGAGGCCTACCTAATGCACTGGCATACTTATCCTGTAGATCGACTGCAGAGGTCCCTGTGCCCAAAAGTGCCTCCGTGGAAGGGCCCTTTTCCTCCCGTGTGTTTCCTTGAGGCAATCAGGAACCACTGAGGATAACTACGTGAGCTCAGGTTTGAAACTGGGCGACCCTGGGCAAACCTTATTCCCCTCCGTGGTCGACGAGACCGTTGCGGGTCATAAGCTGCCTGAAGCACAGTCCTCGCGCCCACCTTCTCTTTGCTGTCTGAAGGCCTCACATAAGAAGTCTGAGTTTACTCGTGACGGAAGCAGTCTGAGTGTACTCGTGTGAGGCCTGCTGCTCTCAGTTCCCGGCTGGGAGCTTCAGCAGGAGCACTCTGGAGCTCGCCGACAAAAGAATTGTGAGCCCCCCACCCCCCCCGGCCTCAATTATAAGTCCAGATTTCCCCCCTTAGGAACACCTCGGAGTGCCATAGGAGCGAAGAAACATGCGTTAACGGAATGCTTCAGCAGTGTAAGGGATTCATTTCACGCGACACCGTGCACTCACGTTCGTTGTAACAACGGTCAAAGGGCACTGTATGCCTTCCAAATCCTCTGTTGTGTTTGAGCCACAGGAAGTAAATGCATTCGTTAGAATAAGCTCCATGCACGTGCCACGATGATGGCGAAGCGCTTCCCTGTTGAGAGCTTGAGAGCTCTCGTCTGTACGGCTCTCCAACGACCTCAAGGTCCGCAGTTCTAAACAGCCTTACATTCCATACTGCTGTGTCCGCAAGGAAGAATTTGGGCTCCTCTGTGAAACACCAATGTGCGTCACAAATGTAACCAGGGAGCTCCCCCAGGACGTCTGCGTACGCAGTCGGTTCCCAGATGTTTACATCCAGCTGGAGAAAGAGAAAAAGGACAGCTTTCCCAGGGACAATTCTGGACCTTTGGGACCATCCAGAATCACCATAGCCTAAACTTTGCACGGCCTGGGGAACACTCTTTCGCATGTCCAGTGATCCCCACTTCGAACCCTTTCTCAGCAGAGGCAGGCACTCTCTCAGTTGTACTAGATACCTCCGCAGAAGCTTCAGAGAAACGTGCTGCGTCATTCAGCTTGAAAGTGGGATGCGGATGGCAGAGTACACTTTCTCCCCGTTTGGAGGTGCCTTGCGCTTGGCTTCTAAGCTACCTGAAGAGCAATAGCGGCCCGACGTCTCTTCACAGCAGGATTGTCGTTGTGGGCCAAGGCTGCGTGTTCTCTAAAGCGAAAATTGTGCTGGCAATACTTTTCTAGAAACTTTTCTCACTGCACCACATGTTCAGCACTGGCCAAACGAAAGGGGACCTCAGGCCTGAAGGTAAGTTCCACTACTTCACATCGGGGGAGTGGGGTGTACAGTGGTTTCCATGAGGCCATACTGCACCTCAGAGGGCCTTAATTCTTCGATGCTCCTGGGGGCACACAGGATAGGAGATCGTTCACCTCTTTCGCAAGATGACTTCTCTCCCTGCCGGAACGGCGGATCCTGGCTTCTGAGGAAACGTAGCCTTAAACGGGCCCCTGGAGAAAGCTCTTCACATTCATAGCCAGGGCAACGTACTGCTCTCTGGGTTGCCTACGTTGAGTGCTCCAGTCGTCAAAGAGCCTCGCAAAAGCAGCGCCGGGCAGACCCTCCCTGCCAGTCGAACGGCCCCCTTGAGTGAAAGAGAACTGCGGTGCCAATAGACACCGTGCTGACGACTGGCTCCAGGAGGAGATTCGGGACAGCACTCTCACAGAAGCGAAAGATAGGCTGTGGGCCCAGCTTGAGGAACAGTACGTTTTGCACACTTAACCCAGCTAGGCGTGAGCCAGAGAACCTTGGTCACTGAGGCCTACTTAAGGTACTGGCATACTTAACCCAGTAGATCCCATGCAGAGGTCCCCGTGCCCGAAAGTGCCTCCACGGAAAAGCCCTGTTCCTCCCGTGTGTTTCCTTGAGGCAATCAGGAACCACTGAGGATAACTACGTGAGCTCAGGTTTGAAACTGGGCGACCCTGGGCAAACCTTATTCCCCTCCGTGGTCGACGAGACCGTTGCGGGTCATAAGCTGCCTGAAGCACAGTCCTCGCGCCCACCTTCTCTTTGCTCTCTGAAGGCCTCACATGAGAAGTCTGAGTTTACTCGTGACGGAAGCAGTCTGAGTGTACTCGTGTGAGGCCTGCTGCTCTCAGTTCCCGGCTGGGAGCTTCAGCAGGAGCACTCTAGAGCTCGCCGACAAAAGAAATGTGAGTCCCCCCCGGGTCTCAAGTAAAAGTCCAGATTTCCCCCGTTAGGAACACCTCGGAGTGCCATAGGAGTGAAGAAGCATGCGTTAAGGGAATGCTTCAACAGGGTAAGGGATTTATTTCACGAGACACAGTGCACTCACTCACGTTGGTTGCAACAATTGTCAAAGGGCACTGTACGCCTTCCAACTCCTCTGTTGTGTTTGAGCCACAGGAAGTAAAGGCATTCGTTTGGTTAAGCTCCATGCACGTGCAACGATAATGGTGAAGCGCTGCCCTGTTCGCTTGAAAGCTCTCGTTTGTAACGGCCTTCCAACGGCCTCAACGTACGCAGTTCTAAACCGCCTTACATTCCGTGCTGGTGTGCCCCCAAGGAGGAATTTGGGCTCTTTTGTGAAACACCAATGTGCGTCACAAATGAAGCCAGGGGGCTCCCCCAGGACGGCTGCGTACGGCAGTCGGTTCCCAGATGTTTACTTCCAGCCGGAGAAAGAAAAAAAGGACAGTTTTCCGAGGGACAATTCTGGATCTTCGGGACCATCCAGAATCACCAAAGCGTAAACTTTGAACGGCCTGGGGAACGCTCTTTCGCATGTCCAGGGACCCCCACGTCAAAATCTTTCTCAGCAGAGGCAGGCACTATGTCACTTGCACTAGATAGCTCGGCAGAACCTTCCGAGAAACATGCTGCGTCATTCAGCTTGAAAGTGGGACGCGGATGGGAGAGTACGCTTTCTCCCCGTTTGGAGGCGCCTTGCGCTTGGCTTCGAAGCTGCCTGAACAGCACTAGCGGCCCGACGTCTCTTCACGGCAGGAATGTCGTTGTGGGCCAAGGCTGCGTGTTCTCCAAAGCGAAAACTCTGCTGGCAATACCTTTCTAGGACCTCCTCCCACGGCACCAGATGTTCAGCTCTGGCCAAACGAAAGGGGACCTCAGGCCTCAAGGTAAGTTCCAGTGTTTCACGTCGGAGGAGTTGGGCGTGCAGTGGTTTGCATGAGGCCATACTGCACCACGGAGTGCCTTAACTCTTCGAGGCTCCTGGGGGCACACAGGATAGGAGCTCGTTCAACAATTTCGCATGATGACTTCTCTCCGTGCCGGAACGGCGGATCCTGGCTCCTGAGGAAACGTAACCTAAACAGGCCCCTGGAGAAAGCTCTTCACATTCATAGCCAGGGCAACGTACTGCTCTCTGGGTTGACTAGGTTGAGTGCCCCAGTCGTCCAAGAGCCTCACGAAAGAAGCGCTGGGCAGACTCTTTTTGACTGTCGAACGGACTCCTTGACTGAAAGAGAACTGCAGTGTCAATAGGCACCGTGCTGAAGACTGGCTCCAGGAGGAGATTCCGGACAGCACTCCCACAGAAGCGAAAGGTAGGCTGTGGGCCCAGCCTGAGGAACAGTACGTTTTGCAAACTTAAGACAGCTAAGCATGAGCCAGAGAGCCTTGGTCACTGAGGCCTACCTAATGCACTGGCATACTTATCCTGTAGATCGACTGCAGAGGTCCCTGTGCCCAAAAGTGCCTCCGTGGAAGGGCCCTGTTCCTCCCGTGTGTTTCCTTGAGGCAATCAGGAACCACTGAGGATAACTACGTGAGCTCAGGTTTGAAACTGGGCGACCCTGGGCAAACCTTATTCCCCTCCGTGGTCGACGAGACCGTTGCGGGTCATAAGCTGCCTGAAGCACAGTCCTCGCGCCCACCTTCTCTTTGCTGTCTGAAGGCCTCACATAAGAAGTCTGAGTTTACTCGTGACGGAAGCAGTCTGAGTGTACTCGTGTGAGGCCTGCTGCTCTCAGTTCCCGGCTGGGAGCTTCAGCAGGAGCACTCTGGAGCTCGCCGACAAAAGAATTGTGAGCCCCCCACCCCCCCCGGCCTCAATTATAAGTCCAGATTTCCCCCGTTAGGAACACCTCGGAGTGCCATAGGAGCGAAGAAACATGCGTTAACGGAATGCTTCAGCAGTGTAAGGGATTCATTTCACGCGACACCGTGCACTCACGTTCGTTGTAACAACGGTCAAAGGGCACTGTATGCCTTCCAACTCCTCGGTTGTGTTTGAGCCACAGGAAGTAAATGCATTCGTTAGAATAAGCTCCATGCACGTGCCACGATGATGGCGAAGCACTTCCCTGTTGAGAGCTTGAGAGCTCTCGTCTGTACGGCTCTCCAACGGCCTCAAGGTCCGCAGTTCTAAACAGCCTTACATTCCATGCTGCTGTGTCCGCAAGGAGGAATTTGGGCTCCTCTGTGAAACACCAATGTGCGTCACAAATGTAACCAGGGAGCTCCCCCAGGACGTCTGCGTACGCAGTCGGTTCCCAGATGTTTACATCCAGCTGGAGAAAGAGAAAAAGGACAGCTTTCCCAGGGACAATTCTGGACCTTTGGGACCTTCCAGAATCACCATAGCCTAAACTTTGCACGGCCTGGGGAACACTCTTTCGCATGTCCAGCGATCCCCACTTCGAACCCTTTCTCAGCAGAGGCAGGCACTCTCTCAGTTGTACTAGATACCTCCGCAGAAGCTTCAGAGAAACGTGCTGCGTCATTCAGCTTAAAAGTGGGACGCGGATGGGAGAGTACACTTTCTCCCCGTTTGGAGGTGCCTTGCGCTTGGCTTCTAAGCTACCTGAAGAGCAATAGCGGCCCGACGTCTCTTCACGGCAGGATTGTCGTTGTGGGCCAAGGCTGCGTGTTCTCTAAAGCGAAAATTGTGCTGGCAATACTTTTCTAGAAACTTTTCTCACTGCACCACATGTTCAGCACTGGCCAAACGAAAGGGGACCTCAGGCCTGAAGGTAAGTTCCACTACTTCACATCGGGGGAGTGGGGTGTACAGTGGTTTCCATGAGGCCATACTGCACCTCAGAGGGCCTTAATTCTTCGATGCTCCTGGGGGCACACAGGATAGGAGATCGTTCACCTCTTTCGCATGATGACTTCTCTCCGTGCCGGAACGGCGGATCCTGGCTTCTGAGGAAACGTAGCCTTAAACGGGTCCCTGGAGAAAGCTCTTCACATTCATAACCAGGGCAACGTACTGCTCTCTGGGTTGCCTACGTAGAGTGCTCCAGTCGTCAAAGAGCCTCGCAAAAGCAGCGCCGGGCAGACCCTCCCTGCCAGTCGAACGGCCCCCTTGAGTGAAAGAGAACTGCGGTGCCAATAGACACCGTGCTGACGACTGGCTCCAGGAGGAGATTCGGGACAGCACTCTCACAGAAGCGAAAGATAGGCTGTGGGCCCAGCTTGAGGAACAGTACGTTTTGCACACTTAACCCAGCTAGGCGTGAGCCAGAGAACCTTGGTCACTGAGGCCTACTTAAGGTACTGGCATACTTAACCCAGTAGATCCCATGCAGAGGTCCCCGTGCCCGAAAGTGCCTCCACGGAAAAGCCCTGTTCCTCCCGTGTGTTTCCTTGAGGCAATCAGGAACCACTGAGGATAACTACGTGAGCTCAGGTTTGAAACTGGGCGACCCTGGGCAAACCTTATTCCCCTCCGTGGTCGACGAGACCGTTGCGGGTCATAAGCTGCCTGAAGCACAGTCCTCGCGCCCACCTTCTCTTTGCTCTCTGAAGGCCTCACATGAGAAGTCTGAGTTTACTCGTGACGGAAGCAGTCTGAGTGTACTCGTGTGAGGCCTGCTGCTCTCAGTTCCCGGCTGGGAGCTTCAGCAGGAGCACTCTAGAGCTCGCCGACAAAAGAAATGTGAGTCCCCCCCGGGTCTCAAGTAAAAGTCCAGATTTCCCCCGTTAGGAACACCTCGGAGTGCCATAGGAGCGAAGAAGCATGCGTTAAGGGAATGCTTCAACAGGGTAAGGGATTTATTTCACGAGACACAGTGCACTCACTCACGTTGGTTGCAACAATTGTCAAAGGGCACTGTACGCCTTCCAACTCCTCTGTTGTGTTTGAGCCACAGGAAGTAAAGGCATTCGTTTGGTTAAGCTCCATGCACGTGCAACGATAATGGTGAAGCGCTGCCCTGTTCGCTTGAAAGCTCTCGTTTGTAACGGCCTTCCAACGGTCTCAACGTACGCAGTTCTAAACCGCCTTACATTCCGTGCTGGTGTGCCCCCAAGGAGGAATTTGGGCTCTTTTGTGAAACACCAATGTGCGTCACAAATGAAGCCAGGGGGCTCCCCCAGGACGGCTGCGTACGGCAGTCGGTTCCCAGATGTTTACTTCCAGCCGGAGAAAGAAAAAAAGGACAGTTTTCCGAGGGACAATTCTGGATCTTCGGGACCATCCAGAATCACCAAAGCGTAAACTTTGAACGGCCTGGGGAACGCTCTTTCGCATGTCCAGGGATCCCCACGTCAAAATCTTTCTCAGCAGAGGCAGGCACTATGTCACTTGCACTAGATAGCTCGGCAGAACCTTCCGAGAAACATGCTGCGTCATTCAGCTTGAAAGTGGGACGCGGATGGGAGAGTACGCTTTCTCCCCGTTTGGAGGCGCCTTGCGCTTGGCTTCGAAGCTGCCTGAACAGCACTAGCGGCCCGACGTCTCTTCACGGCAGGAATGTCGTTGTGGGCCAAGGCTGCGTGTTCTCCAAAGCGAAAACTCCGCTGGCAATACCTTTCTAGGACCTCCTCCCACGGCACCAGATGTTCAGCTCTGGCCAAACGAAAGGGGACCTCAGGCCTCAAGGTAAGTTCCAGTGTTTCACGTCGGAGGAGTTGGGCGTGCAGTGGTTTGCATGAGGCCATACTGCACCACGGAGTGCCTTAACTCTTCGAGGCTCCTGGGGGCACACAGGATAGGAGCTCGTTCAACAATTTCGCATGATGACTTCTCTCCGTGCCGGAACGGCGGATCCTGGCTCCTGAGGAAACGTAACCTAAACAGGCCCCTGGAGAAAGCTCTTCACATTCATAGCCAGGGCAACGTACTGCTCTCTGGGTTGACTAGGTTGAGTGCCCCAGTCGTCCAAGAGCCTCACGAAAGAAGCGCTGGGCAGACTCTTTTTGACTGTCGAACGGACTCCTTGACTGAAAGAGAACTGCAGTGTCAATAGGCACCGTGCTGAAGACTGGCTCCAGGAGGAGATTCCGGACAGCACTCCCACAGAAGCGAAAGGTAGGCTGTGGGCCCAGCCTGAGGAACAGTACGTTTTGCAAACTTAAGACAGCTAAGCATGAGCCAGAGAGCCTTGGTCACTGAGGCCTACCTAATGCACTGGCATACTTATCCTGTAGATCGACTGCAGAGGTCCCTGTGCCCAAAAGTGCCTCCGTGGAAGGGCCCTGTTCCTCCCGTGTGTTTCCTTGAGGCAATCAGGAACCACTGAGGATAACTACGTGAGCTCAGGTTTGAAACTGGGCGACCCTGGGCAAACCTTATTCCCCTCCGTGGTCGACGAGACCGTTGCGGGTCATAAGCTGCCTGAAGCACAGTCCTCGCGCCCACCTTCTCTTTGCTGTCTGAAGGCCTCACATAAGAAGTCTGAGTTTACTCGTGACGGAAGCAGTCTGAGTGTACTCGTGTGAGGCCTGCTGCTCTCAGTTCCCGGCTGGGAGCTTCAGCAGGAGCACTCTGGAGCTCGCCGACAAAAGAATTGTGAGCCCCCCACCCCCCCCGGCCTCAATTATAAGTCCAGATTTCCCCCGTTAGGAACACCTCGGAGTGCCATAGGAGCGAAGAAACATGCGTTAACGGAATGCTTCAGCAGTGTAAGGGATTCATTTCACGCGACACCGTGCACTCACGTTCGTTGTAACAACGGTCAAAGGGCACTGTATGCCTTCCAACTCCTCTGTTGTGTTTGAGCCACAGGAAGTAAATGCATTCGTTAGAATAAGCTCCATGCACGTGCCACGATGATGGCGAAGCGCTTCCCTGTTGAGAGCTTGAGAGCTCTCGTCTGTACGGCTCTCCAACGGCCTCAAGGTCCGCAGTTCTAAACAGCCTTACATTCCATGCTGCTGTGTCCGCAAGGAGGAATTTGGGCTCCTCTGTGAAACACCAATGTGCGTCACAAATGTAACCAGGGAGCTCCCCCAGGACGTCTGCGTACGCAGTCGGTTCCCAGATGTTTACATCCAGCTGGAGAAAGAGAAAAAGGACAGCTTTCCCAGGGACAATTCTGGACCTTTGGGACCTTCCAGAATCACCATAACCTAAACTTTGCACGGCCTGGGGAACACTCTTTCGCATGTCCAGCGATCCCCACTTCGAACCCTTTCTCAGCAGAGGCAGGCACTCTCTCAGTTGTACTAGATACCTCCGCAGAAGCTTCAGAGAAACGTGCTGCGTCATTCAGCTTGAAAGTGGGACGCGGATGGGAGAGTACACTTTCTCCCCGTTTGGAGGTGCCTTGCGCTTGGCTTCTAAGCTACCTGAAGAGCAATAGCGGCCCGACGTCTCTTCACGGCAGGATTGTCGTTGTGGGCCAAGGCTGCGTGTTCTCTAAAGCGAAATTTGTGCTGGCAATACTTTTCTAGAAACTTTTCTCACTGCACCACATGTTCAGCACTGGCCAAACGAAAGGGGACCTCAGGCCTGAAGGTAAGTTCCACTACTTCACATCGGGGGAGTGGGGTGTACAGTGGTTTCCATGAGGCCATACTGCACCTCAGAGGGCCTTAATTCTTCGATGCTCCTGGGGGCACACAGGATAGGAGATCGTTCACCTCTTTCGCAAGATGACTTCTCTCCGTGCCGGAACGGCGGATCCTGGCTTCTGAGGAAACGTAGCCTTAAACGGGCCCCTGGAGAAAGCTCTTCACATTCATAGCCAGGGCAACGTACTGCTCTCTGGGTTGCCTACGTTGAGTGCTCCAGTCGTCAAAGAGCCTCGCAAAAGCAGCGCCGGGCAGACCCTCCCTGCCAGTCGAACGGCCCCCTTGAGTGAAAGAGAACTGCGGTGCCAATAGACACCGTGCTGACGACTGGCTCCAGGAGGAGATTCGGGACAGCACTCTCACAGAAGCGAAAGATAGGCTGTGGGCCCAGCTTGAGGAACAGTACGTTTTGCACACTTAACCCAGCTAGGCGTGAGCCAGAGAACCTTGGTCACTGAGGCCTACTTAAGGTACTGGCATACTTAACACAGTAGATCCCATGCAGAGGTCCCCGTGCCCGAAAGTGCCTCCACGGAAAAGCCCTGTTCCTCCCGTGTGTTTCCTTGAGGCAATCAAGAACCACTGAGGATAACTACGTGAGCTCAGGTTTGAAACTGGGCGACCCTGGGCAAACCTTATTCCCCTCCGTGGTCGACGAGACCGTTGCGGGTCATAAGCTGCCTGAAGCACAGTCCTCGCGCCCACCTTCTCTTTGCTCTCTGAAGGCCTCACATGAGAAGTCTGAGTTTACTCGTGACGGAAGCAGTCTGAGTGTACTCGTGTGAGGCCTGCTGCTCTCAGTTCCCGGCTGGGAGCTTCAGCAGGAGCACTCTAGAGCTCGCCGACAAAAGAAATGTGAGTCCCCCCCGGGTCTCAAGTAAAAGTCCAGATTTCCCCCGTTAGGAACACCTCGGAGTGCCATAGGAGCGAAGAAGCATGCGTTAAGGGAATGCTTCAACAGGGTAAGGGATTTATTTCACGAGACACAGTGCACTCACTCACGTTGGTTGCAACAATTGTCAAAGGGCACTGTACGCCTTCCAACTCCTCTGTTGTGTTTGAGCCACAGGAAGTAAAGGCATTCGTTTGGTTAAGCTCCATGCACGTGCAACGATAATGGTGAAGCGCTGCCCTGTTCGCTTGAAAGCTCTCGTTTGTAACGGCCTTCCAACGGCCTCAACGTACGCAGTTCTAAACCGCCTTACATTCCGTGCTGGTGTGCCCCCAAGGAGGAATTTGGGCTCTTTTGTGAAACACCAATGTGCGTCACAAATGAAGCCAGGGGGCTCCCCCAGGACGTCTGCGTACGGCAGTCGGTTCCCAGATGTTTACTTCCAGCCGGAGAAAGAAAAAAAGGACAGTTTTCCGAGGGACAATTCTGGATCTTCGGGACCATCCAGAATCACCAAAGCGTAAACTTTGAACGGCCTGGGGAACGCTCTTTCGCATGTCCAGGGACCCCCATGTCAAAATCTTTCTCAGCAGAGGCAGGCACTATGTCACTTGCACTAGATAGCTCGGCAGAACCTTCCGAGAAACATGCTGCGTCATTCAGCTTGAGAGTGGGACGCGGATGGGAGAGTACGCTTTCTCCCCGTTTGGAGGTGCCTTGCGCTTGGCTTCGAAGCTGCCTGAACAGCACTAGCGGCCCGACGTCTCTTCACGGCAGGAATGTCGTTGTGGGCCAAGGCTGCGTGTTCTCCAAAGCGAAAACTCTGCTGGCAATACCTTTCTAGGACCTCCTCCCACGGCACCAGATGTTCAGCTCTGGCCAAACGAAAGGGGACCTCAGGCCTCAAGGTAAGTTCCAGTGTTTCACGTCGGAGGAGTTGGGCGTGCAGTGGTTTGCATGAGGCCATACTGCACCACGGAGTGCCTTAACACTTCGAGGCTCCTGGGGGCACACAGGATAGGAGCTCGTTCAACAATTTCGCATGATGACTTCTCTCCGTGCCGGAACGGCGGATCCTGGCTCCTGAGGAAACGTAACCTAAACAGGCCCCTGGAGAAAGCTCTTCACATTCATAGCCAGGGCAACGTACTGCTCTCTGGGTTGACTAGGTTGAGTGCCCCAGTTGTCCAAGAGCCTCACGAAAGAAGCGCTGGGCAGACTCTTTTTGACTGTCGAACGGACTCCTTGACTGAAAGAGAACTGCAGTGTCAATAGGCACCGTGCTGAAGACTGGCTCCAGGAGGAGATTCCGGACAGCACTCCCACAGAAGCGAAAGGTAGGCTGTGGGCCCAGCCTGAGGAACAGTACGTTTTGCAAACTTAAGACAGCTAAGCATGAGCCAGAGAGCCTTGGTCACTGAGGCCTACCTAATGCACTGGCATACTTATCCTGTAGATCGACTGCAGAGGTCCCTGTGCCCAAAAGTGCCTCCGTGGAAGGGCCATGTTCCTCCCGTGTGTTTCCTTGAGGCAATCAGGAACCACTGAGGATAACTACGTGAGCTCAGGTTTGAAACTGGGCGACCCTGGGCAAACCTTATTCCCCTCCGTGGTCGACGAGACCGTTGCGGGTCATAAGCTGCCTGAAGCACAGTCCTCGCGCCCACCTTCTCTTTGCTGTCTGAAGGCCTCACATAAGAAGTCTGAGTTTACTCGTGACGGAAGCAGTCTGAGTGTACTCGTGTGAGGCCTGCTGCTCTCAGTTCCCGGCTGGGAGCTTCAGCAGGAGCACTCTGGAGCTCGCCGACAAAAGAATTGTGAGCCCCCCAACCCCCCCGGCCTCAATTATAAGTCCAGATTTCCCCCGTTAGGAACACCTCGGAGTGCCATAGGAGCGAAGAAACATGCGTTAACGGAATGCTTCAGCAGTGTAAGGGATTCATTTCACGCGACACCGTGCACTCACGTTCGTTGTAACAATGGTCAAAGGGCACTGTATGCCTTGCAACTCCTCGGTTGTGTTTGAACCACAGGAAGTAAATGCATTCGTTAGAATAAGCTCCATGCACGTGCCACGATGATGGCGAAGCACTTCCCTGTTGAGAGCTTGAGAGCTCTCGTCTGTACGGCTCTCCAACGGCCTCAAGGTCCGCAGTTCTAAACAGCCTTACATTCCATGCTGCTGTGTCCGCAAGGAGGAATTTGGGCTCCTCTGTGAAACACCAATGTGCGTCACAAATGTAACCAGGGAGCTCGCCCAGGACGTCTGCGTACGCAGTCGGTTCCCAGATGTTTACATCCAGCTGGAGAAAGAGAAAAAGGACAGCTTTCCCAGGGACAATTCTGGACCTTTGGGACCATCCAGAATCACCATAGCCTAAACTTTGCACGGCCTGGGGAACACTCTTTCGCATGTCCAGCGATCCCCACTTCGAACCCTTTCTCAGCAGAGGCAGGCACTCTCTCAGTTGTACTAGATACCTCCGCAGAAGCTTCAGAGAAACGTGCTGCGTCATTCAGCTTGAAAGTGGGACGCGGATGGGAGAGTACACTTTCTCCCCGTTTGGAGGTGCCTTGCGCTTGGCTTCTAAGCTACCTGAAGAGCAATAGCGGCCCGACGTCTCTTCACGGCAGGATTGTCGTTGTGGGCCAAGGCTGCGTGATCTCTAAAGCGAAAATTGTGCTGGCAATACTTTTCTAGAAACTTTTCTCACTGCACCACATGTTCAGCACTGGCCAAACGAAAGGGGACCTCAGGCCTGAAGGTAAGTTCCACTACTTCACATCGGGGGAGTGGGGTGTACAGTGGTTTCCATGAGGCCATACTGCACCTCAGAGGGCCTTAATTCTTCGATGCTCCTGGGGGCACACAGGATAGGAGATCGTTCACCTCTTTCGCAAGATGACTTCTCTCCGTGCCGGAACGGCGGATCCTGGCTTCTGAGGAAACGTAGCCTTAAACGGGCCCCTGGAGAAAGCTCTTCACATTCATAGCCAGGGCAACGTACTGCTCTCTGGGTTGCCTACGTTGAGTGCTCCAGTCGTCAAAGAGCCTCGCAAAAGCAGCGCCGGGCAGACCCTCCCTGCCAGTCGAACGGCCCCCTTGAGTGAAAGAGAACTGCGGTGCCAATAGACACCGTGCTGACGACTGGCTCCAGGAGGAGATTCGGGACAGCACTCTCACAGAAGCGAAAGATAGGCTGTGGGCCCAGCTTGAGGAACAGTACGTTTTGCACACTTAACCCAGCTAGGCGTGAGCCAGAGAACCTTGGTCACTGAGGCCTACTTAAGGTACTGGCATACTTAACACAGTAGATCCCATGCAGAGGTCCCCGTGCCCGAAAGTGCCTCCACGGAAAAGCCCTGTTCCTCCCGTGTGTTTCCTTGAGGCAATCAAGAACCACTGAGGATAACTACGTGAGCTCAGGTTTGAAACTGGGCGACCCTGGGCAAACCTTATTCCCCTCCGTGGTCGACGAGACCGTTGCGGGTCATAAGCTGCCTGAAGCACAGTCCTCGCGCCCACCTTCTCTTTGCTCTCTGAAGGCCTCACATGAGAAGTCTGAGTTTACTCGTGACGGAAGCAGTCTGAGTGTACTCGTGTGAGGCCTGCTGCTCTCAGTTCCCGGCTGGGAGCTTCAGCAGGAGCACTCTAGAGCTCGCCGACAAAAGAAATGTGAGTCCCCCCCGGGTCTCAAGTAAAAGTCCAGATTTCCCCCGTTAGGAACACCTCGGAGTGCCATAGGAGTGAAGAAGCATGCGTTAAGGGAATGCTTCAACAGGGTAAGGGATTTATTTCACGAGACACAGTGCACTCACTCACGTTGGTTGCAACAATTGTCAAAGGGCACTGTACGCCTTCCAACTCCTCTGTTGTGTTTGAGCCACAGGAAGTAAAGGCATTCGTTTGGTTAAGCTCCATGCACGTGCAACGATAATGGTGAAGCGCTGCCCTGTTCGCTTGAAAGCTCTCGTTTGTAACGGCCTTCCAACGGCCTCAACGTACGCAGTTCTAAACCGCCTTACATTCCGTGCTGGTGTGCCCCCAAGGAGGAATTTGGGCTCTTTTGTGAAACACCAATGTGCGTCACAAATGAAGCCAGGGGGCTCCCCCAGGACGTCTGCGTACGGCAGTCGGTTCCCAGATGTTTACTTCCAGCCGGAGAAAGAAAAAAAGGACAGTTTTCCGAGGGACAATTCTGGATCTTCGGGACCATCCAGAATCACCAAAGCGTAAACTTTGAACGGCCTGGGGAACGCTCTTTCGCATGTCCAGGGACCCCCATGTCAAAATCTTTCTCAGCAGAGGCAGGCACTATGTCACTTGCACTAGATAGCTCGGCAGAACCTTCCGAGAAACATGCTGCGTCATTCAGCTTGAGAGTGGGACGCGGATGGGAGAGTACGCTTTCTCCCCGTTTGGAGGTGCCTTGCGCTTGGCTTCGAAGCTGCCTGAACAGCACTAGCGGCCCGACGTCTCTTCACGGCAGGAATGTCGTTGTGGGCCAAGGCTGCGTGTTCTCCAAAGCGAAAACTCTGCTGGCAATACCTTTCTAGGACCTCCTCCCACGGCACCAGATGTTCAGCTCTGGCCAAACGAAAGGGGACCTCAGGCCTCAAGGTAAGTTCCAGTGTTTCACGTCGGAGGAGTTGGGCGTGCAGTGGTTTGCATGAGGCCATACTGCACCACGGAGTGCCTTAACACTTCGAGGCTCCTGGGGGCACACAGGATAGGAGCTCGTTCAACAATTTCGCATGATGACTTCTCTCCGTGCCGGAACGGCGGATCCTGGCTCCTGAGGAAACGTAACCTAAACAGGCCCCTGGAGAAAGCTCTTCACATTCATAGCCAGGGCAACGTACTGCTCTCTGGGTTGACTAGGTTGAGTGCCCCAGTTGTCCAAGAGCCTCACGAAAGAAGCGCTGGGCAGACTCTTTTTGACTGTCGAACGGACTCCTTGACTGAAAGAGAACTGCAGTGTCAATAGGCACCGTGCTGAAGACTGGCTCCAGGAGGAGATTCCGGACAGCACTCCCACAGAAGCGAAAGGTAGGCTGTGGGCCCAGCCTGAGGAACAGTACGTTTTGCAAACTTAAGACAGCTAAGCATGAGCCAGAGAGCCTTGGTCACTGAGGCCTACCTAATGCACTGGCATACTTATCCTGTAGATCGACTGCAGAGGTCCCTGTGCCCAAAAGTGCCTCCGTGGAAGGGCCATGTTCCTCCCGTGTGTTTCCTTGAGGCAATCAGGAACCACTGAGGATAACTACGTGAGCTCAGGTTTGAAACTGGGCGACCCTGGGCAAACCTTATTCCCCTCCGTGGTCGACGAGACCGTTGCGGGTCATAAGCTGCCTGAAGCACAGTCCTCGCGCCCACCTTCTCTTTGCTGTCTGAAGGCCTCACATAAGAAGTCTGAGTTTACTCGTGACGGAAGCAGTCTGAGTGTACTCGTGTGAGGCCTGCTGCTCTCAGTTCCCGGCTGGGAGCTTCAGCAGGAGCACTCTGGAGCTCGCCGACAAAAGAATTGTGAGCCCCCCAACCCCCCCGGCCTCAATTATAAGTCCAGATTTCCCCCGTTAGGAACACCTCGGAGTGCCATAGGAGCGAAGAAACATGCGTTAACGGAATGCTTCAGCAGTGTAAGGGATTCATTTCACGCGACACCGTGCACTCACGTTCGTTGTAACAACGGTCAAAGGGCACTGTATGCCTTCCAACTCCTCGGTTGTGTTTGAACCACAGGAAGTAAATGCATTCGTTAGAATAAGCTCCATGCACGTGCCACGATGATGGCGAAGCACTTCCCTGTTGAGAGCTTGAGAGCTCTCGTCTGTACGGCTCTCCAACGGCCTCAAGGTCCGCAGTTCTAAACAGCCTTACATTCCATGCTGCTGTGTCCGCAAGGAGGAATTTGGGCTCCTCTGTGAAACACCAATGTGCGTCACAAATGTAACCAGGGAGCTCGCCCAGGACGTCTGCGTACGCAGTCGGTTCCCAGATGTTTACATCCAGCTGGAGAAAGAGAAAAAGGACAGCTTTCCCAGGGACAATTCTGGACCTTTGGGACCATCCAGAATCACCATAGCCTAAACTTTGCACGGCCTGGGGAACACTCTTTCGCATGTCCAGCGATCCCCACTTCGAACCCTTTCTCAGCAGAGGCAGGCACTCTCTCAGTTGTACTAGATACCTCCGCAGAAGCTTCAGAGAAACGTGCTGCGTCATTCAGCTTGAAAGTGGGACGCGGATGGGAGAGTACACTTTCTCCCTGTTTGGAGGTGCCTTGCGCTTGGCTTCTAAGCTACCTGAAGAGCAATAGCGGCCCGACGTCTCTTCACGGCAGGATTGTCGTTGTGGGCCAAGGCTGCGTGATCTCTAAAGCGAAAATTGTGCTGGCAATACTTTTCTAGAAACTTTTCTCACTGCACCACATGTTCAGCACTGGCCAAACGAAAGGGGACCTCAGGCCTGAAGGTAAGTTCCACTACTTCACATCGGGGGAGTGGGGTGTACAGTGGTTTCCATGAGGCCATACTGCACCTCAGAGGGCCTTAATTCTTCGATGCTCCTGGGGGCACACAGGATAGGAGATCGTTCACCTCTTTCGCAAGATGACTTCTCTCCGTGCCGGAACGGCGGATCCTGGCTTCTGAGGAAACGTAGCCTTAAACGGGCCCCTGTAGAAAGCTCTTCACATTCATAGCCAGGGCAACGTACTGCTCTCTGGGTTGCCTACGTTGAGTGCTCCAGTTGTCAAAGAGCCTCGGAAAAGCAGCGCCGGGCAGACCCTCCCTGCCAGTCGAACGGCCCCCTTGAGTGAAAGAGAACTGCGGTGCCAATAGACACCGTGCTGACGACTGGCTCCAGGAGGAGATTCGGGACAGCACTCTCACAGAAGCGAAAGATAGGCTGTGGGCCCAGCTTGAGGAACAGTACGTTTTGCACACTTAACCCAGCTAGGCGTGAGGCAGAGAACCTTGGTCACTGAGGCCTACTTAAGTTATTGGCATACTTAACCCAGTAGATCCCATGCAGAGGTCCCCGTGCCCGAAAGTGCCTCCACGGAAAAGCCCTGTTCCTCCCGTGTGTTTCCTTGAGGCAATCAGGAACCACTGAGGATAACTACGTGAGCTCAGGTTTGAAACTGGGCGACCCTGGGCAAACCTTATTCCCCTCCGTGGTCGACGAGACCGTTGCGGGTCATAAGCTGCCTGAAGCACAGTCCTCGCGCCCAACTTCTCTTTGCTCTCTGAAGGCCTCACATGAGAAGTCTGAGTTTACTCGTGACGGAAGCAGTCTGAGTGTACTCGTGTGAGGCCTGCTGCTCTCAGTTCCCGGCTGGGAGCTTCAGCAGGAGCACTCTAGAGCTCGCCGACAAAAGAAATGTGAGTCCCCCCCGGGTCTCAAGTAAAAGTCCAGATTTCCCCCGTTAGGAACACCTCGGAGTGCCATAGGAGCGAAGAAGCATGCGTTAAGGGAATGCTTCAACAGGGTAAGGGATTTATTTCACGAGACACAGTGCACTCACTCACGTTGGTTGCAACAATTGTCAAAGGGCACTGTACGCCTTCCAACTCCTCTGTTGTGTTTGAGCCACAGGAAGTAAAGGCATTCGTTTGGTTAAGCTCCATGCACGTGCAACGATAATGGTGAAGCGCTGCCCTGTTCGCTTGAAAGCTCTCGTTTGTAACGGCCTTCCAACGGCCTCAACGTACGCAGTTCTAAACCGCCTTACATTCCATGCTGGTGTGCCCCCAAGGAGGAATTTGGGCTCTTTTGTGAAACACCAATGTGCGTCACAAATGAAGCCAGGGGGCTCCCCCAGGACGTCTGCGTACGGCAGTCGGTTCCCAGATGTTTACTTCCAGCCGGAGAAAGAAAAAAAGGACAGTTTTCCGAGGGACAATTCTGGATCTTCGGGACCATCCAGAATCACCAAAGCGTAAACTTTGAACGGCCTGGGGAACGCTCTTTCGCATGTCCAGGGACCCCCACGTCAAAATCTTTCTCAGCAGAGGCAGGCACTATGTCACTTGCACTAGATAGCTCGGCAGAACCTTCCGAGAAACATGCTGCGTCATTCAGCTTGAAAGTGGGACGTGGATGGGAGAGTACGCTTTCTCCCCGTTTGGAGGCGCCTTGCGCTTGGCTTCGAAGCTGCCTGAACAGCACTAGCGGCCCGACGTCTCTTCACGGCAGGAATGTCGTTGTGGGCCAAGGCTGCGTGTACTCCAAAGCGAAAACTCTGCTGGCAATACCTTTCTAGGACCTCCTCCCACGGCACCAGATGTTCAGCTCTGGCCAAACGAAAGGGGACCTCAGGCCTCAAGGTAAGTTCCAGTGTTTCACGTCGGAGGAGTTGGGCGTGCAGTGGTTTGCATGAGGCCATACTGCACCACGGAGTGCCTTAACTCTTCGAGGCTCCTGGGGGCACACAGGATAGGAGCTCGTTCAACAATTTCGCATGATGACTTCTCTCCGTGCCGGAACGGCGGATCCTGGCTCCTGAGGAAACGTAACCTAAACAGGCCCCTGGAGAAAGCTCTTCACATTCATAGCCAGGGCAACGTACTGCTCTCTGGGTTGACTAGGTTGAGTGCCCCAGTCGTCCAAGAGCCTCACGAAAGAAGCGCTGGGCAGACTCTTTTTGACTGTCGAACGGACTCCTTGACTGAAAGAGAACTGCAGTGTCAATAGGCACCGTGCTGAAGACTGGCTCCAGGAGGAGATTCCGGACAGCACTCCCACAGAAGCGAAAGGTAGGCTGTGGGCCCAGCCTGAGGAACAGTACGTTTTGCAAACTTAAGACAGCTAAGCATGAGCCAGAGAGCCTTGGTCACTGAGGCCTACCTAATGCACTGGCATACTTATCCTGTAGATCGACTGCAGAGGTCCCTGTGCCCAAAAGTGCCTCCGTGGAAGGGCCCTGTTCCTCCCGTGTGTTTCCTTGAGGCAATCAGGAACCACTGAGGATAACTACGTGAGCTCAGGTTTGAAACTGGGCGACCCTGGGCAAACCTTATTCCCCTCCGTGGTCGACGAGACCGTTGCGGGTCATAAGCTGCCTGAAGCACAGTCCTCGCGCCCACCTTCTCTTTGCTGTCTGAAGGCCTCACATAAGAAGTCTGAGTTTACTCGTGACGGAAGCAGTCTGAGTGTACTCGTGTGAGGCCTGCTGCTCTCAGTTCCCGGCTGGGAGCTTCAGCAGGAGCACTCTGGAGCTCGCCGACAAAAGAATTGTGAGCCCCCCACCCCCCCCGGCCTCAATTATAAGTCCAGATTTCCCCCCTTAGGAACACCTCGGAGTGCCATAGGAGCGAAGAAACATGCGTTAACGGAATGCTTCAGCAGTGTAAGGGATTCATTTCACGCGACACCGTGCACTCACGTTCGTTGTAACAACGGTCAAAGGGCACTGTATGCCTTCCAACTCCTCTGTTGTGTTTGAGCCACAGGAAGTAAATGCATTCGTTAGAATAAGCTCCATGCACGTGCCACGATGATGGCGAAGCCCTTCCCTGTTGAGAGCTTGAGAGCTCTCGTCTGTACGGCTCTCCAACGGCCTCAAGCTCCGCAGTTCTAAACAGCCTTACATTCCATGCTGCTGTGTCCACAAGGAGGAATTTGGGCTCCTCTGTGAAACACCAATGTGCGTCACAAATGTAACCAGGGAGCTCCCCCAGGACGTCTGCGTACGCAGTCGGTTCCCAGATGTTTACATCCAGCTGGAGAAAGAGAAAAAGGACAGCTTTCCCAGGGACAATTCTGGACCTTTGGGACCTTCCAGAATCACCATAGCCTAAACTTTGCACGGCCTGGGGAACACTCTTTCGCATGTCCAGCGATCCCCACTTCGAACCCTTTCTCAGCAGAGGCAGGCACTCTCTCAGTTGTACTAGATACCTCCGCAGAAGCTTCAGAGAAACGTGCTGCGTCATTCAGCTTGAAAGTGGGACGCGGATGGGAGAGTACACTTTCTCCCCGTTTGGAGGTGCCTTGCGCTTGGCTTCTAAGCTACCTGAAGAGCAATAGCGGCCCGACGTCTCTTCACGGCAGGATTGTCGTTGTGGGCCAAGGCTGCGTGTTCTCTAAAGCGAAAATTGTGCTGGCAATACTTTTCTAGAAACTTTTCTCACTGCACCACATGTTCAGCACTGGCCAAACGAAAGGGGACCTCAGGCCTGAAGGTAAGTTCCACTACTTCACATCGGGGGAGTGGGGTGTACAGTGGTTTCCATGAGGCCATACTGCACCTCAGAGGGCCTTAATTCTTCGATGCTCCTGGGGGCACACAGGATAGGAGATCGTTCACCTCTTTCGCATGATGACTTCTCTCCGTGCCGGAACGGCGGATCCTGGCTTCTGAGGAAACGTAGCCTTAAACGGGTCCCTGGAGAAAGCTCTTCACATTCATAACCAGGGCAACGTACTGCTCTCTGGGTTGCCTACGTAGAGTGCTCCAGTCGTCAAAGAGCCTCGCAAAAGCAGCGCCGGGCAGACCCTCCCTGCCAGTCGAACGGCCCCCTTGAGTGAAAGAGAACTGCGGTGCCAATAGACACCGTGCTGACGACTGGCTCCAGGAGGAGATTCGGGACAGCACTCTCACAGAAGCGAAAGATAGGCTGTGGGCCCAGCTTGAGGAACAGTACGTTTTGCACACTTAACCCAGCTAGGCGTGAGCCAGAGAACCTTGGTCACTGAGGCCTACTTAAGGTACTGGCATACTTAACCCAGTAGATCCCATGCAGAGGTCCCCGTGCCCGAACGTGCCTCCACGGAAAAGCCCTGTTCCTCCCGTGTGTTTCCTTGAGGCAATCAGGAACCACTGAGGATAACTACGTGAGCTCAGGTTTGAAACTGGGCGACCCTGGGCAAACCTTATTCCCCTCCGTGGTCGACGAGACCGTTGCGGGTCATAAGCTGCCTGAAGCACAGTCCTCGCGCCCACCTTCTCTTTGCTCTCTGAAGGCCTCACATGAGAAGTCTGAGTTTACTCGTGACGGAAGCAGTCTGAGTGTACTCGTGTGAGGCCTGCTGCTCTCAGTTCCCGGCTGGGAGCTTCAGCAGGAGCACTCTAGAGCTCGCCGACAAAAGAAATGTGAGTCTCCCTCGGGTCTCAAGTAAAAGTCCAGATTTCCCCCGTTAGGAACACCTCGGAGTGCCATAGGAGCGAAGAAGCATGCGTTAAGGGAATGCTTCAACAGGGTAAGGGATTTATTTCACGAGACACAGTGCACTCACTCACGTTGGTTGCAACAATTGTCAAAGGGCACTGTACGCCTTCCAACTCCTCTGTTGTGTTTGAGCCACAGGAAGTAAAGGCATTCGTTTGGTTAAGCTCCATGCACGTGCAACGATAATGGTGAAGCGCTGCCCTGTTCGCTTGAAAGCTCTCGTTTGTAACGGCCTTCCAACGGTCTCAACGTACGCAGTTCTAAACCGCCTTACATTCCGTGCTGGTGTGCCCCCAAGGAGGAATTTGGGCTCTTTTGTGAAACACCAATGTGCGTCACAAATGAAGCCAGGGGGCTCCCCCAGGACGGCTGCGTACGGCAGTCGGTTCCCAGATGTTTACTTCCAGCCGGAGAAAGAAAAAAAGGACAGTTTTCCGAGGGACAATTCTGGATCTTCGGGACCATCCAGAATCACCAAAGCGTAAACTTTGAACGGCCTGGGGAACGCTCTTTCGCATGTCCAGGGATCCCCACG
The DNA here is from genome assembly GCF_963924675.1 of Phocoena phocoena. Taxonomy (NCBI): domain Eukaryota; kingdom Metazoa; phylum Chordata; class Mammalia; order Artiodactyla; family Phocoenidae; genus Phocoena; species Phocoena phocoena. Next base: position 100,533 of record NW_027077679.1, read on the forward strand.
TCAAAATCTTTCTCAGCAGAGGCAGGCACTATGTCACTTGCACTAGATAGCTCGGCAGAACCTTCCGAGAAACATGCTGCGTCATTCAGCTTGAAAGTGGGAAGCGGATGGGAGAGTACGCTTTCTCCCCGTTTGGAGGCGCCTTGCGCTTGGCTTCGAAGCTGCCTGAACAGCACTAGCGGCCCGACGTCTCTTCACGGCAGGAATGTCGTTGTGGGCCAAGGCTGCGTGTTCTCCAAAGCGAAAACTCCGCTGGCAATACCTTTCTAGGACCTCCTCCCACGGCACCAGATGTTCAGCTCTGGCCAAACGAAAGGGGACCTCAGGCCTCAAGGTAAGTTCCAGTGTTTCACGTCGGAGGAGTTGGGCGTGCAGTGGTTTGCATGAGGCCATACTGCACCACGGAGTGCCTTAACTCTTCGAGGCTCCTGGGGGCACACAGGATAGGAGCTCGTTCAACAATTTCGCATGATGACTTCTCTCCGTGCCGGAACGGCGGATCCTGGCTCCTGAGGAAACGTAACCTAAACAGGCCCCTGGAGAAAGCTCTTCACATTCATAGCCAGGGCAACGTACTGCTCTCTGGGTTGACTAGGTTGAGTGCCCCAGTCGTCCAAGAGCCTCACGAAAGAAGCGCTGGGCAGACTCTTTTTGACTGTCGAACGGACTCCTTGACTGAAAGAGAACTGCAGTGTCAATAGGCACCGTGCTGAAGACTGGCTCCAGGAGGAGATTCCGGACAGCACTCCCACAGAAGCGAAAGGTAGGCTGTGGGCCCAGCCTGAGGAACAGTACGTTTTGCAAACTTAAGACAGCTAAGCATGAGCCAGAGAGCCTTGGTCACTGAGGCCTACCTAATGCACTGGCATACTTATCCTGTAGATCGACTGCAGAGGTCCCTGTGCCCAAAAGTGCCTCCGTGGAAGGGCCCTGTTCCTCCCATGTGTTTCCTTGAGGCAATCAGGAACCACTGAGGATAACTACGTGAGCTCAGGTTTGAAACTGGGCGACCCTGGGCAAACCTTATTCCCCTCCGTGGTCGACGAGACCGTTGCGGGTCATAAGCTGCCTGAAGCACAGTCCTCGCGCCCACCTTCTCTTTGCTGTCTGAAGGCCTCACATAAGAAGTCTGAGTTTACTCGTGACGGAAGCAGTCTGAGTGTACTCGTGTGAGGCCTGCTGCTCTCAGTTCCCGGCTGGGAGCTTCAGCAGGAGCACTCTGGAGCTCGCCGACAAAAGAATTGTGAGCCCCCCACCCCCCCCGGCCTCAATTATAAGTCCAGATTTCCCCCGTTAGGAACACCTCGGAGTGCCATAGGAGCGAAGAAACATGCGTTAACGGAATGCTTCAGCAGTGTAAGGGATTCATTTCACGCGACACCGTGCACTCACGTTCGTTGTAACAACGGTCAAAGGGCACTGTATGCCTTCCAACTCCTCTGTTGTGTTTGAGCCACAGGAAGTAAATGCATTCGTTAGAATAAGCTCCATGCACGTGCCACGATGATGGCGAAGCGCTTCCCTGTTGAGAGCTTGAGAGCTCTCGTCTGTACGGCTCTCCAACGGCCTCAAGGTCCGCAGTTCTAAACAGCCTTACATTCCATGCTGCTGTGTCCGCAAGGAGGAATTTGGGCTCCTCTGTGAAACACCAATGTGCGTCACAAATGTAACCAGGGAGCTCCCCCAGGACGTCTGCGTACGCAGTCGGTTCCCAGATGTTTACATCCAGCTGGAGAAAGAGAAAAAGGACAGCTTTCCCAGGGACAATTCTGGACCTTTGGGACCTTCCAGAATCACCATAGCCTAAACTTTGCACGGCCTGGGGAACACTCTTTCGCATGTCCAGCGATCCCCACTTCGAACCCTTTCTCAGCAGAGGCAGGCACTCTCTCAGTTGTACTAGATACCTCCGCAGAAGCTTCAGAGAAACGTGCTGCGTCATTCAGCTTGAAAGTGGGACGCGGATGGGAGAGTACACTTTCTCCCCGTTTGGAGGTGCCTTGCGCTTGGCTTCTAAGCTACCTGAAGAGCAATAGCGGCCCGACGTCTCTTCACGGCAGGATTGTCATTGTGGGCCAAGGCTGCGTGTTCTCTAAAGCGAAAATTGTGCTGGCAATACTTTTCTAGAAACTTTTCTCACTGCACCACATGTTCAGCACTGGCCAAACGAAAGGGGACCTCAGGCCTGAAGGTAAGTTCCACTACTTCACATCGGGGGAGTGGGGTGTACAGTGGTTTCCATGAGGCCATACTGCACCTCAGAGGGCCTTAATTCTTCGATGCTCCTGGGGGCACACAGGATAGGAGATCGTTCACCTCTTTCGCATGATGACTTCTCTCCGTGCCGGAACGGCGGATCCTGGCTTCTGAGGAAACGTAGCCTTAAACGGGTCCCTGGAGAAAGCTCTTCACATTCATAACCAGGGCAACGTACTGCTCTCTGGGTTGCCTACGTAGAGTGCTCCAGTCGTCAAAGAGCCTCGCAAAAGCAGCGCCGGGCAGACCCTCCCTGCCAGTCGAACGGCCCCCTTGAGTGAAAGAGAACTGCGGTGCCAATAGACACCGTGCTGACGACTGGCTCCAGGAGGAGATTCGGGACAGCACTCTCACAGAAGCGAAAGATAGGCTGTGGGCCCAGCTTGAGGAACAGTACGTTTTGCACACTTAACCCAGCTAGGCGTGAGCCAGAGAACCTTGGTCACTGAGGCCTACTTAAGGTACTGGCATACTTAACCCAGTAGATCCCATGCAGAGGTCCCCGTGCCCGAACGTGCCTCCACGGAAAAGCCCTGTTCCTCCCGTGTGTTTCCTTGAGGCAATCAGGAACCACTGAGGATAACTACGTGAGCTCAGGTTTGAAACTGGGCGACCCTGGGCAAACCTTATTCCCCTCCGTGGTCGACGAGACCGTTGCGGGTCATAAGCTGCCTGAAGCACAGTCCTCGCGCCCACCTTCTCTTTGCTCTCTGAAGGCCTCACATGAGAAGTCTGAGTTTACTCGTGACGGAAGCAGTCTGAGTGTACTCGTGTGAGGCCTGCTGCTCTCAGTTCCCGGCTGGGAGCTTCAGCAGGAGCACTCTAGAGCTCGCCGACAAAAGAAATGTGAGTCTCCCTCGGGTCTCAAGTAAAAGTCCAGATTTCCCCCGTTAGGAACACCTCGGAGTGCCATAGGAGCGAAGAAGCATGCGTTAAGGGAATGCTTCAACAGGGTAAGGGATTTATTTCACGAGACACAGTGCACTCACTCACGTTGGTTGCAACAATTGTCAAAGGGCACTGTACGCCTTCCAACTCCTCTGTTGTGTTTGAGCCACAGGAAGTAAAGGCATTCGTTTGGTTAAGCTCCATGCACGTGCAACGATAATGGTGAAGCGCTGCCCTGTTCGCTTGAAAGCTCTCGTTTGTAACGGCCTTCCAACGGTCTCAACGTACGCAGTTCTAAACCGCCTTACATTCCGTGCTGGTGTGCCCCCAAGGAGGAATTTGGGCTCTTTTGTGAAACACCAATGTGCGTCACAAATGAAGCCAGGGGGCTCCCCCAGGACGGCTGCGTACGGCAGTCGGTTCCCAGATGTTTACTTCCAGCCGGAGAAAGAAAAAAAGGACAGTTTTCCGAGGGACAATTCTGGATCTTCGGGACCATCCAGAATCACCAAAGCGTAAACTTTGAACGGCCTGGGGAACGCTCTTTCGCATGTCCAGGGATCCCCACGTCAAAATCTTTCTCAGCAGAGGCAGGCACTATGTCACTTGCACTAGATAGCTCGGCAGAACCTTCCGAGAAACATGCTGCGTCATTCAGCTTGAAAGTGGGAAGCGGATGGGAGAGTACGCTTTCTCCCCGTTTGGAGGCGCCTTGCGCTTGGCTTCGAAGCTGCCTGAACAGCACTAGCGGCCCGACGTCTCTTCACGGCAGGAATGTCGTTGTGGGCCAAGGCTGCGTGTTCTCCAAAGCGAAAACTCCGCTGGCAATACCTTTCTAGGACCTCCTCCCACGGCACCAGATGTTCAGCTCTGGCCAAACGAAAGGGGACCTCAGGCCTCAAGGTAAGTTCCAGTGTTTCACGTCGGAGGAGTTGGGCGTGCAGTGGTTTGCATGAGGCCATACTGCACCACGGAGTGCCTTAACTCTTCGAGGCTCCTGGGGGCACACAGGATAGGAGCTCGTTCAACAATTTCGCATGATGACTTCTCTCCGTGCCGGAACGGCGGATCCTGGCTCCTGAGGAAACGTAACCTAAACAGGCCCCTGGAGAAAGCTCTTCACATTCATAGCCAGGGCAACGTACTGCTCTCTGGGTTGACTAGGTTGAGTGCCCCAGTCGTCCAAGAGCCTCACGAAAGAAGCGCTGGGCAGACTCTTTTTGACTGTCGAACGGACTCCTTGACTGAAAGAGAACTGCAGTGTCAATAGGCACCGTGCTGAAGACTGGCTCCAGGAGGAGATTCCGGACAGCACTCCCACAGAAGCGAAAGGTAGGCTGTGGGCCCAGCCTGAGGAACAGTACGTTTTGCAAACTTAAGACAGCTAAGCATGAGCCAGAGAGCCTTGGTCACTGAGGCCTACCTAATGCACTGGCATACTTATCCTGTAGATCGACTGCAGAGGTCCCTGTGCCCAAAAGTGCCTCCGTGGAAGGGCCCTGTTCCTCCCGTGTGTTTCCTTGAGGCAATCAGGAACCACTGAGGATAACTACGTGAGCTCAGGTTTGAAACTGGGCGACCCTGGGCAAACCTTATTCCCCTCCGTGGTCGACGAGACCGTTGCGGGTCATAAGCTGCCTGAAGCACAGTCCTCGCGCCCACCTTCTCTTTGCTGTCTGAAGGCCTCACATAAGAAGTCTGAGTTTACTCGTGACGGAAGCAGTCTGAGTGTACTCGTGTGAGGCCTGCTGCTCTCAGTTCCCGGCTGGGAGCTTCAGCAGGAGCACTCTGGAGCTCGCCGACAAAAGAATTGTGAGCCCCCCACCCCCCCCGGCCTCAATTATAAGTCCAGATTTCCCCCGTTAGGAACACCTCGGAGTGCCATAGGAGCGAAGAAACATGCGTTAACGGAATGCTTCAGCAGTGTAAGGGATTCATTTCACGCGACACCGTGCACTCACGTTCGTTGTAACAACGGTCAAAGGGCACTGTATGCCTTCCAACTCCTCTGTTGTGTTTGAGCCACAGGAAGTAAATGCATTCGTTAGAATAAGCTCCATGCACGTGCCACGATGATGGCGAAGCGCTTCCCTGTTGAGAGCTTGAGAGCTCTCGTCTGTACGGCTCTCCAACGGCCTCAAGGTCCGCAGTTCTAAACAGCCTTACATTCCATGCTGCTGTGTCCGCAAGGAGGAATTTGGGCTCCTCTGTGAAACACCAATGTGCGTCACAAATGTAACCAGGGAGCTCCCCCAGGACGTCTGCGTACGCAGTCGGTTCCCAGATGTTTACATCCAGCTGGAGAAAGAGAAAAAGGACAGCTTTCCCAGGGACAATTCTGGACCTTTGGGACCTTCCAGAATCACCATAGCCTAAACTTTGCACGACCTGGGGAACACTCTTTCGCATGTCCAGCGATCCCCACTTCGAACCCTTTCTCAGCAGAGGCAGGCACTCTCTCAGTTGTACTAGATACCTCCGCAGAAGCTTCAGAGAAACGTGCTGCGTCATTCAGCTTGAAAGTGGGACGCGGATGGGAGAGTACACTTTCTCCCCGTTTGGAGGTGCCTTGCGCTTGGCTTCTAAGCTACCTGAAGAGCAATAGCGGCCCGACGTCTCTTCACGGCAGGATTGTCATTGTGGGCCAAGGCTGCGTGTTCTCTAAAGCGAAAATTGTGCTGGCAATACTTTTCTAGAAACTTTTCTCACTGCACCACATGTTCAGCACTGGCCAAACGAAAGGGGACCTCAGGCCTGAAGGTAAGTTCCACTACTTCACATCGGGGGAGTGGGGTGTACAGTGGTTTCCATGAGGCCATACTGCACCTCAGAGGGCCTTAATTCTTCGATGCTCCTGGGGGCACACAGGATAGGAGATCGTTCACCTCTTTCGCAAGATGACTTCTCTCCGTGCCGGAACGGCGGATCCTGGCTTCTGAGGAAACGTAGCCTTAAACGGGCCCCTGGAGAAAGCTCTTCACATTCATAGCCAGGGCAACGTACTGCTCTCTGGGTTGCCTACGTTGAGTGCTCCAGTCGTCAAAGAGCCTCGCAAAAGCAGCGCCGGGCAGACCCTCCCTGCCAGTCGAACGGCCCCCTTGAGTGAAAGAGAACTGCGGTGCCAATAGACACCGTGCTGACGACTGGCTCCAGGAGGAGATTCGGGACAGCACTCTCACAGAAGCGAAAGATAGGCTGTGGGCCCAGCTTGAGGAACAGTACATTTTGCACACTTAACCCAGCTAGGCGTGAGCCAGAGAACCTTGGTCACTGAGGCCTACTTAAGGTACTGGCATACTTAACCCAGTAGATCCCATGCAGAGGTCCCCGTGCCCGAAAGTGCCTCCACGGAAAAGCCCTGTTCCTCCCGTGTGTTTCCTTGAGGCAATCAGGAACCACTGAGGATAACTACGTGAGCTCAGGTTTGAAACTGGGCGACCCTGGGCAAACCTTATTCCCCTCCGTGGTCGACGAGACCGTTGCGGGTCATAAGCTGCCTGAAGCACAGTCCTCGCGCCCACCTTCTCTTTGCTCTCTGAAGGCCTCACATGAGAAGTCTGAGTTTACTCGTGACGGAAGCAGTCTGAGTGTACTCGTGTGAGGCCTGCTGCTCTCAGTTCCCGGCTGGGAGCTTCAGCAGGAGCACTCTAGAGCTCGCCGACAAAAGAAATGTGAGTCCCCCCCGGGTCTCAAGTAAAAGTCCAGATTTCCCCCGTTAGGAACACCTCGGAGTGCCATAGGAGCGAAGAAGCATGCGTTAAGGGAATGCTTCAACAGGGTAAGGGATTTATTTCACGAGACACAGTGCACTCACTCACGTTGGTTGCAACAATTGTCAAAGGGCACTGTACGCCTTCCAACTCCTCTGTTGTGTTTGAGCCACAGGAAGTAAAGGCATTCGTTTGGTTAAGCTCCATGCACGTGCAACGATAATGGTGAAGCGCTGCCCTGTTCGCTTGAAAGCTCTCGTTTGTAACGGCCTTCCAACGGTCTCAACGTACGCAGTTCTAAACCGCCTTACATTCCGTGCTGGTGTGCCCCCAAGGAGGAATTTGGGCTCTTTTGTGAAACACCAATGTGCGTCACAAATGAAGCCAGGGGGCTCCCCCAGGACGGCTGCGTACGGCAGTCGGTTCCCAGATGTTTACTTCCAGCCGGAGAAAGAAAAAAAGGACAGTTTTCCGAGGGACAATTCTGGATCTTCGGGACCATCCAGAATCACCAAAGCGTAAACTTTGAACGGCCTGGGGAACGCTCTTTCGCATGTCCAGGGACCCCCACGTCAAAATCTTTCTCAGCAGAGGCAGGCACTATGTCACTTGCACTAGATAGCTCGGCAGAACCTTCCGAGAAACATGCTGCGTCATTCAGCTTGAAAGTGGGACGCGGATGGGAGAGTACGCTTTCTCCCCGTTTGGAGGCGCCTTGCGCTTGGCTTCGAAGCTGCCTGAACAGCACTAGCGGCCCGACGTCTCTTCACGGCAGGAATGTCGTTGTGGGCCAAGGGTGCGTGTTTTCCAAAGCGAAAACTCCGCTGGCAATACCTTTCTAGGACCTCCTCCCACGGCACCAGATGTTCAGCTCTGGCCAAACGAAAGGGGACCTCAGGCCTCAAGGTAAGTTCCAGTGTTTCACGTCGGAGGAGTTGGGCGTGCAGTGGTTTGCATGAGGCCATACTGCACCACGGAGTGCCTTAACTCTTCGAGGCTCCTGGGGGCACACAGGATAGGAGCTCGTTCAACAATTTCGCATGATGACTTCTCTCCGTGCCGGAACGGCGGATCCTGGCTCCTGAGGAAACGTAACCTAAACAGGCCCCTGGAGAAAGCTCTTCACATTCATAGCCAGGGCAACGTACTGCTCTCTGGGTTGACTAGGTTGAGTGCCCCAGTCGTCCAAGAGCCTCACGAAAGAAGCGCTGGGCAGACTCTTTTTGACTGTCGAACGGACTCCTTGACTGAAAGAGAACTGCAGTGTCAATAGGCACCGTGCTGAAGACTGGCTCCAGGAGGAGATTCCGGACAGCACTCCCACAGAAGCGAAAGGTAGGCTGTGGGCCCAGCCTGAGGAACAGTACGTTTTGCAAACTTAAGACAGCTAAGCATGAGCCAGAGAGCCTTGGTCACTGAGGCCTACCTAATGCACTGGCATACTTATCCTGTAGATCGACTGCAGAGGTCCCTGTGCCCAAAAGTGCCTCCGTGGAAGGGCCATGTTCCTCCCGTGTGTTTCCTTGAGGCAATCAGGAACCACTGAGGATAACTACGTGAGCTCAGGTTTGAAACTGGGCGACCCTGGGCAAACCTTATTCCCCTCCATGGTCGACGAGACCGTTGCGGGTCATAAGCTGCCTGAAGCACAGTCCTCGCGCCCACCTTCTCTTTGCTGTCTGAAGGCCTCACATAAGATGTCTGAGTTTACTCGTGACGGAAGCAGTCTGAGTGTACTCGTGTGAGGCCTGCTGCTCTCAGTTCCCGGCTGGGAGCTTCAGCAGGAGCACTCTGGAGCTCGCCGACAAAAGAATTGTGAGCCCCCCACCCCCCCCGGCCTCAATTATAAGTCCAGATTTCCCCCGTTAGGAACACCTCGGAGTGCCATAGGAGCGAAGAAACATGCGTTAACGGAATGCTTCAGCAGTGTAAGGGATTCATTTCACGCGACACCGTGCACTCACGTTCGTTGTAACAACGGTCAAAGGGCACTGTATGCCTTCCAACTCCTCTGTTGTGTTTGAGCCACAGGAAGTAAATGCATTCGTTAGAATAAGCTCCATGCACGTGCCACGATGATGGCGAAGCGCTTCCCTGTTGAGAGCTTGAGAGCTCTCGTCTGTACGGCTCTCCAACGGCCTCAAGGTCCGCAGTTCTAAACAGCCTTACATTCCATGCTGCTGTGTCCGCAAGGAGGAATTTGGGCTCCTCTGTGAAACACCAATGTGCGTCACAAATGTAACCAGGGAGCTCCCCCAGGACGTCTGCGTACGCAGTCGGTTCCCAGATGTTTACATCCAGCTGGAGAAAGAGAAAAAGGACAGCTTTCCCAGGGACAATTCTGGACCTTTGGGACCTTCCAGAATCACCATAGCCTAAACTTTGCACGGCCTGGGGAACACTCTTTCGCATGTCCAGCGATCCCCACTTCGAACCCTTTCTCAGCAGAGGCAGGCACTCTCTCAGTTGTACTAGATACCTCCGCAGAAGCTTCAGAGAAACGTGCTGCGTCATTCAGCTTGAAAGTGGGACGCGGATGGGAGAGTACACTTTCTCCCCGTTTGGAGGTGCCTTGCGCTTGGCTTCTAAGCTACCTGAAGAGCAATAGCGGCCCGACGTCTCTTCACGGCAGGATTGTCGTTGTGGGCCAAGGCTGCGTGTTCTCTAAAGCGAAAATTGTGCTGGCAATACTTTTCTAGAAACTTTTCTCACTGCACCACATGTTCAGCACTGGCCAAACGAAAGGGGACCTCAGGCCTGAAGGTAAGTTCCACTACTTCACATCGGGGGAGTGGGGTGTACAGTGGTTTCCATGAGGCCATACTGCACCTCAGAGGGCCTTAATTCTTCGATGCTCCTGGGGGCACACAGGATAGGAGATCGTTCACCTCTTTCGCAAGATGACTTCTCTCCGTGCCGGAACGGCGGATCCTGGCTTCTGAGGAAACGTAGCCTTAAAAGGGCCCCTGGAGAAAGCTCTTCACATTCATAGCCAGGGCAACGTACTGCTCTCTGGGTTGCCTACGTTGAGTGCTCCAGTCGTCAAAGAGCCTCGCAAAAGCAGCGCCGGGCAGACCCTCCCTGCCAGTCGAACGGCCCCCTTGAGTGAAAGAGAACTGCGGTGCCAATAGACACCGTGCTGACGACTGGCTCCAGGAGGAGATTCGGGACAGCACTCTCACAGAAGCGAAAGATAGGCTGTGGGCCCAGCTTGAGGAACAGTACGTTTTGCACACTTAACCCAGCTAGGCATGAGCCAGAGAACCTTGGTCACTGAGGCCTACTTAAGGTACTGGCATACTTAACCCAGTAGATCCCATGCAGAGGTCCCCGTGCCCGAAAGTGCCTCCACGGAAAAGCCCTGTTCCTCCCGTGTGTTTCCTTGAGGCAATCAGGAACCACTGAGGATAACTACGTGAGCTCAGGTTTGAAACTGGGCGACCCTGGGCAAACCTTATTCCCCTCCGTGGTTGACGAGACCGTTGCGGGTCATAAGCTGCCTGAAGCACAGTCCTCGCGCCCACCTTCTCTTTGCTCTCTGAAGGCCTCACATGAGAAGTCTGAGTTTACTCGTGACGGAAGCAGTCTGAGTGTACTCGTGTGAGGCCTGCTGCTCTCAGTTCCCGGCTGGGAGCTTCAGCAGGAGCACTCTAGAGCTCGCCGACAAAAGAAATGTGAGTCCCCCCCGGGTCTCAAGTAAAAGTCCAGATTTCCCCCGTTAGGAACACCTCGGAGTGCCATAGGAGCGAAGAAGCATGCGTTAAGGGAATGCTTCAACAGGGTAAGGGATTTATTTCACGAGACACAGTGCACTCACTCACGTTGGTTGCAACAATTGTCAAAGGGCACTGTACGCCTTCCAACTCCTCTGTTGTGTTTGAGCCACAGGAAGTAAAGGCATTCGTTTGGTTAAGCTCCATGCACGTGCAACGATAATGGTGAAGCGCTGCCCTGTTCGCTTGAAAGCTCTCGTTTGTAACGGCCTTCCAACGGTCTCAACGTACGCAGTTCTAAACCGCCTTACATTCCGTGCTGGTGTGCCCCCAAGGAGGAATTTGGGCTCTTTTGTGAAACACCAATGTGCGTCACAAATGAAGCCAGGGGGCTCCCCCAGGACGGCTGCGTACGGCAGTCGGTTCCCAGATGTTTACTTCCAGCCGGAGAAAGAAAAAAAGGACAGTTTTCCGAGGGACAATTCTGGATCTTCGGGACCATCCAGAATCACCAAAGCGTAAACTTTGAACGGCCTGGGGAACGCTCTTTCGCATGTCCAGGGACCCCCACGTCAAAATCTTTCTCAGCAGAGGCAGGCACTATGTCACTTGCACTAGATAGCTCGGCAGAACCTTCCGAAAAACATGCTGCGTCATTCAGCTTGAAAGTGGGACGCGGATGGGAGAGTACGCTTTCTCCCCGTTTGGAGGCGCCTTGCGCTTGGCTTCGAAGCTGCCTGAACAGCACTAGCGGCCCGACGTCTCTTCACGGCAGGAATGTCGTTGTGGGCCAAGGCTGCGTGTTCTCCAAAGCGAAAACTCTGCTGGCAATACCTTTCTAGGACCTCCTCCCACGGCACCAGATGTTCAGCTCTGGCCAAACGAAAGGGGACCTCAGGCCTCAAGGTAAGTTCCAGTGTTTCACGTCAGAGGAGTTGGGCGTGCAGTGGTTTGCATGAGGCCATACTGCACCACGGAGTGCCTTAACTCTTCGAGGCTCCTGGGGGCACACAGGATAGGAGCTCGTTCAACAATTTCGCATGATGACTTCTCTCCGTGCCGGAACGGCGGATCCTGGCTCCTGAGGAAACGTAACCTAAACAGGCCCCTGGAGAAAGCTCTTCACATTCATAGCCAGGGCAACGTACTGCTCTCTGGGTTGACTAGGTTGAGTGCCCCAGTCGTCCAAGAGCCTCACGAAAGAAGCGCTGGGCAGACTCTTTTTGACTGTCGAACGGACTCCTTGACTGAAAGAGAACTGCAGTGTCAATAGGCACCGTGCTGAAGACTGGCTCCAGGAGGAGATTCCGGACAGCACTCCCACAGAAGCGAAAGGTAGGCTGTGGGCCCAGCCTGAGGAACAGTACGTTTTGCAAACTTAAGACAGCTAAGCATGAGCCAGAGAGCCTTGGTCACTGAGGCCTACCTAATGCACTGGCATACTTATCCTGTAGATCGACTGCAGAGGTCCCTGTGCCCAAAAGTGCCTCCGTGGAAGGGCCCTGTTCCTCCCGTGTGTTTCCTTGAGGCAATCAGGAACCACTGAGGATAACTACGTGAGCTCAGGTTTGAAACTGGGCGACCCTGGGCAAACCTTATTCCCCTCCGTGGTCGACGAGACCGTTGCGGGTCATAAGCTGCCTGAAGCACAGTCCTCGCGCCCACCTTCTCTTTGCTGTCTGAAGGCCTCACATAAGAAGTCTGAGTTTACTCGTGACGGAAGCAGTCTGAGTGTACTCGTGTGAGGCCTGCTGCTCTCAGTTCCCGGCTGGGAGCTTCAGCAGGAGCACTCTGGAGCTCGCCGACAAAAGAATTGTGAGCCCCCCACCCCCCCCGGCCTCAATTATAAGTCCAGATTTCCCCCGTTAGGAACACCTCGGAGTGCCATAGGAGCGAAGAAACATGCGTTAACAGAATGCTTCAGCAGTGTAAGGGATTCATTTCACGCGACACCGTGCACTCACGTTCGTTGTAACAACGGTCAAAGGGCACTGTATGCCTTCCAACTCCTCTGTTGTGTTTGAGCCACAGGAAGTAAATGCATTCGTTAGAATAAGCTCCATGCACGTGCCACGATGATGGCAAAGCGCTTCCCTGTTGAGAGCTTGAGAGCTCTCGTCTGTACGGCTCTCCAACGGCCTCAAGGTCCGCAGTTCTAAACAGCCTTACATTCCATGCTGCTGTGTCCGCAAGGAGGAATTTGGGCTCCTCTGTGAAACACCAATGTGCGTCACAAATGTAACCAGGGAGCTCCCCCAGGACGTCTGCGTACGCAGTCGGTTCCCAGATGTTTACATCCAGCTGGAGAAAGAGAAAAAGGACAGATTTCCCAGGGACAATTCTGGACCTTTGGGACCTTCCAGAATCACCATAGCCTAAACTTTGCACGGCCTGGGGAACACTCTTTCGCATGTCCAGCGATCCCCACTTCGAACCCTTTCTCAGCAGAGGCAGGCACTCTCTCAGTTGTACTAGATACCTCCGCAGAAGCTTCAGAGAAACGTGCTGCGTCATTCAGCTTGAAAGTGGGACGCGGATGGGAGAGTACACTTTCTCCCCGTTTGGAGGTGCCTTGCGCTTGGCTTCTAAGCTACCTGAAGAGCAATAGCGGCCCGACGTCTCTTCACGGCAGGATTGTCGTTGTGGGCCAAGGCTGCTTGTTCTCTAAAGCGAAAATTGTGCTGGCAATACTTTTCTAGAAACTTTTCTCACTGCACCACATGTTCAGCACTGGCCAAACGAAAGGGGACCTCAGGCCTGAAGGTAAGTTCCACTACTTCACATCGGGGGAGTGGGGTGTACAGTGGTTTCCATGAGGCCATACTGCACCTCAGAGGGCCTTAATTCTTCGATGCTCCTGGGGGCACACAGGATAGGAGATCGTTCACCTCTTTCGCAAGATGACTTCTCTCCGTGCCGGAACGGCGGATCCTGGCTTCTGAGGAAACGTAGCCTTAAACGGGCCCCTGGAGAAAGCTCTTCACATTCATAGCCAGGGCAACGTACTGCTCTCTGGGTTGCCTACGTTGAGTGCTCCAGTCGTCAAAGAGCCTCGCAAAAGCAGCGCCGGGCAGACCCTCCCTGCCAGTCGAACGGCCCCCTTGAGTGAAAGAGAACTGCGGTGCCAATAGACACCGTGCTGACGACTGGCTCCAGGAGGAGATTCGGGACAGCACTCTCACAGAAGCGAAAGATAGGCTGTGGGCCCAGCTTGAGGAACAGTACGTTTTGCACACTTAACCCAGCTAGGCATGAGCCAGAGAACCTTGGTCACTGAGGCCTACTTAAGGTACTGGCATACTTAACCCAGTAGATCCCATGCAGAGGTCCCCGTGCCCGAAAGTGCCTCCACGGAAAAGCCCTGTTCCTCCCGTGTGTTTCCTTGAGGCAATCAGGAACCACTGAGGATAACTACGTGAGCTCAGGTTTGAAACTGGGCGACCCTGGGCAAACCTTATTCCCCTCCGTGGTTGACGAGACCGTTGCGGGTCATAAGCTGCCTGAAGCACAGTCCTCGCGCCCACCTTCTCTTTGCTCTCTGAAGGCCTCACATGAGAAGTCTGAGTTTACTCGTGACGGAAGCAGTCTGAGTGTACTCGTGTGAGGCCTGCTGCTCTCAGTTCCCGGCTGGGAGCTTCAGCAGGAGCACTCTAGAGCTCGCCGACAAAAGAAATGTGAGTCCCCCCCGGGTCTCAAGTAAAAGTCCAGATTTCCCCCGTTAGGAACACCTCGGAGTGCCATAGGAGCGAAGAAGCATGCGTTAAGGGAATGCTTCAACAGGGTAAGGGATTTATTTCACGAGACACAGTGCACTCACTCACGTTGGTTGCAACAATTGTCAAAGGGCACTGTACGCCTTCCAACTCCTCTGTTGTGTTTGAGCCACAGGAAGTAAAGGCATTCGTTTGGTTAAGCTCCATGCACGTGCAACGATAATGGTGAAGCGCTGCCCTGTTCGCTTGAAAGCTCTCGTTTGTAACGGCCTTCCAACGGTCTCAACGTACGCAGTTCTAAACCGCCTTACATTCCGTGCTGGTGTGCCCCCAAGGAGGAATTTGGGCTCTTTTGTGAAACACCAATGTGCGTCACAAATGAAGCCAGGGGGCTCCCCCAGGACGGCTGCGTACGGCAGTCGGTTCCCAGATGTTTACTTCCAGCCGGAGAAAGAAAAAAAGGACAGTTTTCCGAGGGACAATTCTGGATCTTCGGGACCATCCAGAATCACCAAAGCGTAAACTTTGAACGGCCTGGGGAACGCTCTTTCGCATGTCCAGGGACCCCCACGTCAAAATCTTTCTCAGCAGAGGCAGGCACTATGTCACTTGCACTAGATAGCTCGGCAGAACCTTCCGAAAAACATGCTGCGTCATTCAGCTTGAAAGTGGGACGCGGATGGGAGAGTACGCTTTCTCCCCGTTTGGAGGCGCCTTGCGCTTGGCTTCGAAGCTGCCTGAACAGCACTAGCGGCCCGACGTCTCTTCACGGCAGGAATGTCGTTGTGGGCCAAGGCTGCGTGTTCTCCAAAGCGAAAACTCTGCTGGCAATACCTTTCTAGGACCTCCTCCCACGGCACCAGATGTTCAGCTCTGGCCAAACGAAAGGGGACCTCAGGCCTCAAGGTAAGTTCCAGTGTTTCACGTCAGAGGAGTTGGGCGTGCAGTGGTTTGCATGAGGCCATACTGCACCACGGAGTGCCTTAACTCTTCGAGGCTCCTGGGGGCACACAGGATAGGAGCTCGTTCAACAATTTCGCATGATGACTTCTCTCCGTGCCGGAACGGCGGATCCTGGCTCCTGAGGAAACGTAACCTAAACAGGCCCCTGGAGAAAGCTCTTCACATTCATAGCCAGGGCAACGTACTGCTCTCTGGGTTGACTAGGTTGAGTGCCCCAGTCGTCCAAGAGCCTCACGAAAGAAGCGCTGGGCAGACTCTTTTTGACTGTCGAACGGACTCCTTGACTGAAAGAGAACTGCAGTGTCAATAGGCACCGTGCTGAAGACTGGCTCCAGGAGGAGATTCCGGACAGCACTCCCACAGAAGCGAAAGGTAGGCTGTGGGCCCAGCCTGAGGAACAGTACGTTTTGCAAACTTAAGACAGCTAAGCATGAGCCAGAGAGCCTTGGTCACTGAGGCCTACCTAATGCACTGGCATACTTATCCTGTAGATCGACTGCAGAGGTCCCTGTGCCCAAAAGTGCCTCCGTGGAAGGGCCCTGTTCCTCCCGTGTGTTTCCTTGAGGCAATCAGGAACCACTGAGGATAACTACGTGAGCTCAGGTTTGAAACTGGGCGACCCTGGGCAAACCTTATTCCCCTCCGTGGTCGACGAGACCGTTGCGGGTCATAAGCTGCCTGAAGCACAGTCCTCGCGCCCACCTTCTCTTTGCTGTCTGAAGGCCTCATATAAGAAGTCTGAGTTTACTCGTGACGGAAGCAGTCTGAGTGTACTCGTGTGAGGCCTGCTGCTCTCAGTTCCCGGCTGGGAGCTTCAGCAGGAGCACTCTGGAGCTCGCCGACAAAAGAATTGTGAGCCCCCCACCCCCCCCGGCCTCAATTATAAGTCCAGATTTCCCCCGTTAGGAACACCTCGGAGTGCCATAGGAGCGAAGAAACATGCGTTAACGGAATGCTTCAGCAGTGTAAGGGATTCATTTCACGCGACACCGTGCACTCACGTTCGTTGTAACAACGGTCAAAGGGCACTGTATGCCTTCCAACTCCTCTGTTGTGTTTGAGCCACAGGAAGTAAATGCATTCGTTAGAATAAGCTCCATGCACGTGCCACGATGATGGCGAAGCGCTTCCCTGTTGAGAGCTTGAGAGCTCTCGTCTGTACGGCTCTCCAACGGCCTCAAGGTCCGCAGTTCTAAACAGCCTTACATTCCATGCTGCTGTGTCCGCAAGGAGGAATTTGGGCTCCTCTGTGAAACACCAATGTGCGTCACAAATGTAACCAGGGAGCTCCCCCAGGACGTCTGCGTACGCAGTCGGTTCCCAGATGTTTACATCCAGCTGGAGAAAGAGAAAAAGGACAGATTTCCCAGGGACAATTCTGGACCTTTGGGACCTTCCAGAATCACCATAGCCTAAACTTTGCACGGCCTGGGGAACACTCTTTCGCATGTCCAGCGATCCCCACTTCGAACCCTTTCTCAGCAGAGGCAGGCACTCTCTCAGTTGTACTAGATACCTCCGCAGAAGCTTCAGAGAAACGTGCTGCGTCATTCAGCTTGAAAGTGGGACGCGGATGGGAGAGTACACTTTCTCCCCGTTTGGAGGTGCCTTGCGCTTGGCTTCTAAGCTACCTGAAGAGCAATAGCGGCCCGACGTCTCTTCACGGCAGGATTGTCGTTGTGGGCCAAGGCTGCTTGTTCTCTAAAGCGAAAATTGTGCTGGCAATACTTTTCTAGAAACTTTTCTCACTGCACCACATGTTCAGCACTGGCCAAACGAAAGGGGACCTCAGGCCTGAAGGTAAGTTCCACTACTTCACATCGGGGGAGTGGGGTGTACAGTGGTTTCCATGAGGCCATACTGCACCTCAGAGGGCCTTAATTCTTCGATGCTCCTGGGGGCACACAGGATAGGAGATCGTTCACCTCTTTCGCAAGATGACTTCTCTCCGTGCCGGAACGGCGGATCCTGGCTTCTGAGGAAACGTAGCCTTAAACGGGCCCCTGGAGAAAGCTCTTCACATTCATAGCCAGGGCAACGTACTGCTCTCTGGGTTGCCTACGTTGAGTGCTCCAGTCGTCAAAGAGCCTCGCAAAAGCAGCGCCGGGCAGACCCTCCCTGCCAGTCGAACGGCCCCCTTGAGTGAAAGAGAACTGCGGTGCCAATAGACACCGTGCTGACGACTGGCTCCAGGAGGAGATTCGGGACAGCACTCTCACAGAAGCGAAAGATAGGCTGTGGGCCCAGCTTGAGTAACAGTACGTTTTGCACACTTAACCCAGCTAGGCGTGAGCCAGAGAACCTTGGTCACTGAGGCCTACTTAAGGTACTGGCATACTTAAACCAGTAGATCCCATGCAGAGGTCCCCGTGCCCGAAAGTGCCTCCACGGAAAAGCCCTGTTCCTCCCGTGTGTTTCCTTGAGGCAATCAGGAACCACTGAGTATAACTACGTGAGCTCAGGTTTGAAACTGGGCGACCCAGGGCAAACCTTATTCCCATCCGTGGTCGACGAGACCGTTGCGGGTCATAAGCTGCCTGAAGCACAGTCCTCGCGCCCACCTTCTCTTTGCTCTCTGAAGGCCTCACATGAGAAGTCTGAGTTTACTCGTGACGGAAGCAGTCTGAGTGTACTCGTGTGAGGCCTGCTGCTCTCAGTTCCCGGCTGGGAGCTTCAGCAGGAGCACTCTAGAGCTCGCCGACAAAAGAAATGTGAGTCCCCCCCGGGTCTCAAGTAAAAGTCCAGATTTCCCCCGTTAGGAACACCTCGGAGTGCCATAGGAGCGAAGAAGCATGCGTTAAGGGAATGCTTCAACAGGGTAAGGGATTTATTTCACGAGACACAGTGCACTCACTCACGTTGGTTGCAACAATTGTCAAAGGGCACTGTACGCCTTCCAACTCCTCTGTTGTGTTTGAGCCACAGGAAGTATAGGCATTCGTTTGGTTAAGCTCCATGCACGTGCAACGATAATGGTGAAGCGCTGCCCTGTTCGCTTGAAAGCTCTCGTTTGTAACGGCCTTCCAACGGTCTCAACGTACGCAGTTCTAAACCGCCTTACATTCCGTGCTGGTGTGCCCCCAAGGAGGAATTTGGGCTCTTTTGTGAAACACCAATGTGCGTCGCAAATGAAGCCAGGGGGCTCCCCCAGGACGGCTGCGTACGGCAGTCGGTTCCCAGATGTTTACTTCCAGCCGGAGAAAGAAAAAAAGGACAGTTTTCCGAGGGACAATTCTGGATCTTCGGGACCATCCAGAATCACCAAAGCATAAACTTTGAACGGCTTGGGGAACGCTCTTTCGCATGTCCAGGGACCCCCACGTCAAAATCTTTCTCAGCAGAGGCAGGCATTATGTCACTTGCACTAGATAGCTCGGCAGAACCTTCCGAGAAACATGCTGCGTCATTCAGCTTGAAAGTGGGACGCGGATGGGAGAGTACGCTTTCTCCCCGTTTGGAGGCGCCTTGCGCTTGGCTTCGAAGCTGCCTGAACAGCACTAGCGGCCCGACGTCTCTTCACGGCAGGAATGTCGTTGTGGGCCAAGGCTGCGTGTTCTCCAAAGCGAAAACTCTGCTGGCAATACCTTTCTAGGACCTCCTCCCACGGCACCAGATGTTCAGCTCTGGCCAAACGAAAGGGGACCTCAGGCCTCAAGGTAAGTTCCAGTGTTTCACGTCGGAGGAGTTGGGCGTGCAGTGGTTTGCATGAGGCCATACTGCACCACGGAGTGCCTTAACTCTTCGAGGCTCCTGGGGGCACACAGGATAGGAGCTCGTTCAACAATTTCGCATGATGACTTCTCTCCGTGCCGGAACGGCGGATCCTGGCTCCTGAGGAAACGTAACCTAAACAGGCCCCTGGAGAAAGCTCTTCACAATCATAGCCAGGGCAACGTACTGCTCTCTGGGTTGACTAGGTTGAGTGCCCCAGTCGTCCAAGAGCCTCACGAAAGAAGCGCTGGGCAGACTCTTTTTGACTGTCGAACGGACTCCTTGACTGAAAGAGAACTGCAGTGTCAATAGGCACCGTGCTGAAGACTGGCTCCAGGAGGAGATTCCGGACAGCACTCCCACAGAAGCGAAAGGTAGGCTGTGGGCCCAGCCTGAGGAACAGTACGTTTTGCAAACTTAAGACAGCTAAGCATGAGCCAGAGAGCCTTGGTCACTGAGGCCTACCTAATGCACTGGCATACTTATCCTGTAGATCGACTGCAGAGGTCCCTGTGCCCAAAAGTGCCTCCGTGGAAGGGCCCTGTTCCTCCCGTGTGTTTCCTTGAGGCAATCAGGAACCACTGAGGATAACTACGTGAGCTCAGGTTTGAAACTGGGCGACCCTGGGCAAACCTTATTCCCCTCCGTGGTCGACGAGACCGTTGCGGGTCATAAGCTGCCTGAAGCACAGTCCTCGCGCCCACCTTCTCTTTGCTGTCTGAAGGCCTCACATAAGAAGTCTGAGTTTACTCGTGACGGAAGCAGTCTGAGTGTACTCGTGTGAGGCCTGCTGCTCTCAGTTCCCGGCTGGGAGCTTCAGCAGGAGCACTCTGGAGCTCGCCGACAAAAGAATTGTGAGCCCCCCACCCCCCCCGGCCTCAATTATAAGTCCAGATTTCCCCCGTTAGGAACACCTCGGAGTGCCATAGGAGCGAAGAAACATGCGTTAACGGAATGCTTCAGCAGTGTAAGGGATTTATTTCACGCGACACCGTGCACTCACGTTCGTTGTAACAACGGTCAAAGGGCACTGTATGCCTTCCAACTCCTCTGTTGTGTTTGAGCCACAGGAAGTAAATGCATTCGTTAGAATAAGCTCCATGCACGTGCCACGATGATGGCGAAGCGCTTCCCTGTTGAGAGCTTGAGAGCTCTCGTCTGTACGGCTCTCCAACGGCCTCAAGGTCCGCAGTTCTAAACAGCCTTACATTCCATGCTGCTGTGTCCGCAAGGAGGAATTTGGGCTCCTCTGTGAAACACCAATGTGCGTCACAAATGTAACCAGGGAGCTCCCCCAGGACGTCTGCGTACGCAGTCGGTTCCCAGATGTTTACATCCAGCTGGAGAAAGAGAAAAAGGACAGCTTTCCCAGGGACAATTCTGGACCTTTGGGACCTTCCAGAATCACCATAGCCTAAACTTTGCACGGCCTGGGGAACACTCTTTCGCATGTCCAGCGATCCCCACTTCGAACCCTTTCTCAGCAGAGGCAGGCACTCTCTCAGTTGTACTAGATACCTCCGCAGAAGCTTCAGAGAAACGTGCTGCGTCATTCAGCTTGAAAGTGGGACGCGGATGGGAGAGTACACTTTCTCCCCGTTTGGAGGTGCCTTGCGCTTGGCTTCTAAGCTACCTGAAGAGCAATAGCGGCCCGACGTCTCTTCACGGCAGGAATATCGTTGTGGGCCAAGGCTGCGTGTTCTCTAAAGCGAAAATTGTGCTGGCAATACTTTTCTAGAAACTTTTCTCACTGCACCACATGTTCAGCACTGGCCAAACGAAAGGGGACCTCAGGCCTGAAGGTAAGTTCCACTACTTCACATCGGGGGAGTGGGGTGTACAGTGGTTTCCATGAGGCCATACTGCACCTCAGAGGGCCTTAATTCTTCGATGCTCCTGGGGGCACACAGGATAGGAGATCATTCACCTCTTTCGCATGATGACTTCTCTCCGTGCCGGAACGGCGGATCCTGGCTTCTGAGGAAACGTAGCCTTAAACGGGTCCCTGGAGAAAGCTCTTCACATTCATAGCCAGGGCAACGTACTGCTCTCTGGGTTGCCTACGTTGAGTGCTCCAGTCGTCAAAGAGCCTCGCAAAAGCAGCGCCGGGCAGACCCTCCCTGCCAGTCGAACGGCCCCCTTGAGTGAAAGAGAACTGCAGTGCCAATAGACACCGTGCTGACGACTGGCTCCAGGAGGAGATTCGGGACAGCACTCTCACAGAAGCGAAAGATAGGCTGTGGGCCCAGCTTGAGGAACAGTACGTTTTGCACACTTAACCCAGCTAGGCGTGAGCCAGAGAACCTTGGTCACTGAGGCCTACTTAAGGTACTGGCATACTTAACCCAGTAGATCCCATGCAGAGGTCCCCGTGCCCGAAAGTGCCTCCACGGAAAAGCCCTGTTCCTCCCGTGTGTTTCCTTGAGGCAATCAGGAACCACTGAGGATAACTACGTGAGCTCAGGTTTGAAACTGGGCGACCCTGGGCAAACATTATTCCCCTCCGTGGTCGACGAGACCGTTGCGGGTCATAAGCTGCCTGAAGCACAGTCCTCGCGCCCACCTTCTCTTTGCTCTCTGAAGGCCTCACATGAGAAGTCTGAGTTTACTCGTGACGGAAGCAGTCTGAGTGTACTCGTGTGAGGCCTGCTGCTCTCAGTTCCCGGCTGGGAGCTTCAGCAGGAGCACTCTAGAGCTCGCCGACAAAAGAAATGTGAGTCCCCCCCGGGTCTCAAGTAAAAGTCCAGATTTCCCCCGTTAGGAACACCTCGGAGTGCCATAGGAGCGAAGAAGCATGCGTTAAGGGAATGCTTCAACAGGGTAAGGGATTTATTTCACGAGACACAGTGCACTCACTCACGTTGGTTGCAACAATTGTCAAAGGGCACTGTACGCCTTCCAACTCCTCTGTTGTGTTTGAGCCACAGGAAGTAAAGGCATTCGTTTGGTTAAGCTCCATGCACGTGCAACGATAATGGTGAAGCGCTGCCCTGTTCGCTTGAAAGCTCTCGTTTGTAACGGCCTTCCAACGGTCTCAACGTACGCAGTTCTAAACCGCCTTACATTCCGTGCTGGTGTGCCCCCAAGGAGGAATTTGGGCTCTTTTGTGAAACACCAATGTGCGTCACAAATGAAGCCAGGGGGCTCCCCCAGGACGGCTGCGTACGGCAGTCGGTTCCCAGATGTTTACTTCCAGCCGGAGAAAGAAAAAAAGGACAGTTTTCCGAGGGACAATTCTGGATCTTCGGGACCATCCAGAATCACCAAAGCGTAAACTTTGAACGGCCTGGGGAATGCTCTTTCGCATGTCCAGGGACCCCCACGTCAAAATCTTTCTCAGCAGAGGCAGGCACTATGTCACTTGCACTAGATAGCTCGGCAGAACCTTCCGAGAAACATGCTGCGTCATTCAGCTTGAAAGTGGGACGCGGATGGGAGAGTACGCTTTCTCCCCGTTTGGAGGCGCCTTGCGCTTGGCTTCGAAGCTGCCTGAACAGCACTAGCGGCCCGACGTCTCTTCACGGCAGGAATGTCGTTGTGGGCCAAGGCTGCGTGTTCTCCAAAGCGAAAACTCTGCTGGCAATACCTTTCTAGGACCTCCTCCCACGGCACCAGATGTTCAGCTCTGGCCAAATGAAAGGGGACCTCAGGCCTCAAGGTAAGTTCCAGTGTTTCACGTCGGAGGAGTTGGGCGTGCAGTGGTTTGCATGAGGCCATACTGCACCACGGAGTGCCTTAACTCTTCGAGGCTCCTGGGGGCACACAGGATAGGAGCTCGTTCAACAATTTCGCATGATGACTTCTCTCCATGCCGGAACGGCGGATCCTGGCTCCTGAGGAAACGTAACCTAAACAGGCCCCTGGAGAAAGCTCTTCACATTCATAGCCAGGGCAACGTACTGCTCTCTGGGTTGACTAGGTTGAGTGCCCCAGTCGTCCAAGAGCCTCACGAAAGAAGCGCTGGGCAGACTCTTTTTGACTTTCGAACGGACTCCTTGACTGAAAGAGAACTGCAGTGTCAATAGGCACCGTGCTGAAGACTGGCTCCAGGAGGAGATTCCGGACAGCACTCCCACAGAAGCGAAAGGTAGGCTGTGGGCCCAGCCTGAGGAACAGTACGTTTTGCAAACTTAAGACAGCTAAGCATGAGCCAGAGAGCCTTGGTCACTGAGGCCTACCTAATGCACTGGCATACTTATCCTGTAGATCGACTGCAGAGGTCCCTGTGCCCAAAAGTGCCTCCGTGGAAGGGCCCTGTTCCTCCCGTGTGTTTCCTTGAGGCAATCAGGAACCACTGAGGATAACTACGTGAGCTCAGGTTTGAAACTGGGCGACCCTGGGCAAACCTTATTCCCCTCCGTGGTCGACGAGACCGTTGCGGGTCATAAGCTGCCTGAAGCACAGTCCTCGCACCCACCTTCTCTTTGCTCTCTGTAGGCCTCACATGAGAAGTCTGAGTTTACTCGTGACGGAAGCAGTCTGAGTGTACTCGTGTGAGGCCTGCTGCTCTCAGTTCCCGGCTGGGAGCTTCAGCAGGAGCACTCTGGAGCTCACCGACAAAAGAATTGTGAGCCCCCCACCCCCCCCGGCCTCAATTATAAGTCCAGATTTCCCCCGTTAGGAACACCTCGGAGTGCCATAGGAGCGAAGAAACATGCGTTAACGGAATGCTTCAGCAGTGTAAGGGATTCATTTCACGCGACACCGTGCACTCACGTTCGTTGTAACAACGGTCAAAGGGCACTGTATGCCTTCCAACTCCTCTGTTGTGTTTGAGCCACAGGAAGTAAATGCATTCGTTAGAATAAGCTCCATGCACGTGCCACGATGATGGCGAAGCGCTTCCCTGTTGAGAGCTTGAGAGCTCTCGTCTGTGTGGCTCTCCAACGGCCTCAAGGTCCGCAGTTCTAAACAGCCTTACATTCCATGCTGCTGTGTCCGCAAGGAGGAATTTGGGCTCCTCTGTGAAACACCAATGTGCGTCACAAATGTAACCAGGGAGCTCCCCCAGGACGTCTGCGTACGCAGTCGGTTCCCAGATGTTTACATCCAGCTGGAGAAAGAGAAAAAGGACAGCTTTCCCAGGGACAATTCTGGACCTTTGGGACCTTCCAGAATCACCATAGCCTAAACTTTGCACGGCCTGGGGAACACTCTTTCGCATGTCCAGCGATCCCCACTTCGAACCCTTTCTCAGCAGAGGCAGGCACTCTCTCAGTTGTACTAGATACCTCCGCAGAAGCTTCAGAGAAACGTGCTGCGTCATTCAGCTTGAAAGTGGGACGCGGATGGGAGAGTACACTTTCTCCCCGTTTGGAGGTGCCTTGCGCTTGGCTTCTAAGCTACCTGAAGAGCAATAGCGGCCCGACGTCTCTTCACGGCAGGAATATCGTTGTGGGCCAAGGCTGCGTGTTCTCTAAAGCGAAAATTGTGCTGGCAATACTTTTCTAGAAACTTTTCTCACTGCACCACATGTTCAGCACTGGCCAAACGAAAGGGGACCTCAGGCCTGAAGGTAAGTTCCACTACTTCACATCGGGGGAGTGGGGTGTACAGTGGTTTCCATGAGGCCATACTGCACCTCAGAGGGCCTTAATTCTTCCATGCTCCTGGGGGCACACAGGATAGGAGATCGTTCACCTCTTTCGCATGATGACTTCTCTCCGTGCCGGAACGGCGGATCCTGGCTTCTGAGGAAACGTAGCCTTAAACGGGTCCCTGGAGAAAGCTCTTCACATTCATAGCCAGGGCAACGTACTGCTCTCTGGGTTGCCTACGTTGAGTGCTCCAGTCGTCAAAGAGCCTCGAAAAAGCAGCGCCGGGCAGACCCTCCCTGCCATTCGAACGGCCCCCTTGAGTGAAAGAGAACTGCGGTGCCAATAGACACCGTGCTGACGACTGGCTCCAGGAGGAGATTCGGGACAGCACTCTCACAGAAGCGAAAGATAGGCTGTGGGCCCAGCTTGAGGAACAGTACGTTTTGCACACTTAACCCAGCTAGGCGTGAGCCAGAGAACCTTGGTCACTGAGGCCTACTTAAGGTACTGGCATACTTAACCCAGTAGATCCCATGCAGAGGTCCCCGTGCCCGAAAGTGCCTCCACGGAAAAGCCCTGTTCCTCCCGTGGGTTTCCTTGAGGCAATCAGGAACCACTGAGGATAACTACGTGAGCTCAGGTTTGAAACTGGGCGACCCTGGGCAAACCTTATTCCCCTCCGTGGTCGACGAGACCGTTGCGGGTCATAAGCTGCCTGAAGCACAGTCCTCGCGCCCACCTTCTCTTTGCTCTCTGAAGGCCTCACATGAGAAGTCTGAGTTTACTCGTGACGGAAGCAGTCTGAGTGTACTCGTGTGAGGCCTGCTGCTCTCAGTTCCCGGCTGGGAGCTTCAGCAGGAGCACTCTAGAGCTCGCCGACAAAAGAAATGTGAGTCCCCCCCGTGTCTCAAGTAAAAGTCCAGATTTCCCCCGTTAGGAACACCTCGGAGTGCCATAGGAGCGAAGAAGCATGCGTTAAGGGAATGCTTCAACAGGGTAAGGGATTTATTTCACGAGACACAGTGCACTCACTCACGTTGGTTGCAACAATTGTCAAAGGGCACTGTACGCCTTCCAACTCCTCTGTTGTGTTTGAGCCACAGGAAGTAAAGGCATTCGTTTGGTTAAGCTCCATGCACGTGCAACGATAATGGTGAAGCGCTGCCCTGTTCGCTTGAAAGCTCTCGTTTGTAACGGCCTTCCAACGGTCTCAACGTACGCAGTTCTAAACCACCTTACATTCCGTGCTGGTGTGCCCCCAAGGAGGAATTTGGGCTCTTTTGTGAAACACCAATGTGCGTCACAAATGAAGCCAGGGGCTCCCCCTGGACGGCTGCGTACGGCAGTCGGTTCCCAGATGTTTACTTCCAGCCGGAGAAAGAAAAAAAGGACAGTTTTCCGAGGGACAATTCTGGATCTTCGGGACCATCCAGAATCACCAAAGCGTAAACTTTGAACGGCCTGGGGAACGCTCTTTCGCATGTCCAGGGACCCCCACGTCAAAATCTTTCTCAGCAGAGGCAGGCACTATGTCACTTGCACTAGATAGCTCGGCAGAACCTTCCGAGAAACATGCTGCGTCATTCAGCTTGAAAGTGGGACGCGGATGGGAGAGTACGCTTTCTCCCCGTTTGGAGGCGCCTTGCGCTTGGCTTCGAAGCTGCCTGAACAGCACTAGCGGCCCGACGTCTCTTCACGGCAGGAATGTCGTTGTGGGCCAAGGCTGCGTGTTCTCCAAAGCGAAAACTCTGCTGGCAATACCTTTCTAGGACCTCCTCCCACGGCACCAGATGTTCAGCTCTGGCCAAACGAAAGGGGACCTCAGGCCTCAAGGTAAGTTCCAGTGTTTCACGTCGGAGGAGTTGGGCGTGCAGTGGTTTGCATGAGGCCATACTGCACCACGGAGTGCCTTAACTCTTCGAGGCTCCTGGGGGCACACAGGATAGGAGCTCGTTCAACAATTTCGCATGATGACTTCTCTCCGTGCCGGAACGGCGGATCCTGGCTCCTGAGGAAACGTAACCTAAACAGGCCCCTGGAGAAAGCTCTTCACATTCATAGCCAGGGCAACGTACTGCTCTCTGGGTTGACTAGGTTGAGTGCCCCAGTCGTCCAAGAGCCTCACGAAAGAAGCGCTGGGCAGACTCTTTTTGACTGTCGAACGGACTCCTTGACTGAAAGAGAACTGCAGTGTCAATAGGCACCGTGCTGAAGACTGGCTCCAGGAGGAGATTCCGGACAGCACTCCCACAGAAGCGAAAGGTAGGCTGTGGGCCCAGCCTGAGGAACAGTACGTTTTGCAAACTTAAGACAGCTAAGCATGAGCCAGAGAGCCTTGGTCACTGAGGCCTACCTAATGCACTGGCATACTTATCCTGTAGATCGACTGCAGAGGTCCCTGTGCCCAAAAGTGCCTCCGTGGAAGGGCCCTGTTCCTCCCGTGTGTTTCCTTGAGGCAATCAGGAACCACTGAGGATAACTACGTGAGCTCAGGTTTGAAACTGGGCGACCCTGGGCAAACCTTATTCCCCTCCGTGGTCGACGAGACCGTTGCGGGTCATAAGCTGCCTGAAGCACAGTCCTCGCGCCCACCTTCTCTTTGCTGTCTGAAGGCCTCACATGAGAAGTCTGAGTTTACTCGTGACGGAAGCAGTCTGAGTGTACTCGTGTGAGGCCTACTGCTCTCAGTTCCCGGCTGGGAGCTTCAGCAGGAGCACTCTGGAGCTCGCCGACAAAAGAATTGTGAGCCCCCGACCCCCCCCGGCCTCAATTATAAGTCCAGATTTCCCCCGTTAGGAACACCTCGGAGTGCCATAGAAGCGAAGAAACATGCGTTAACGGAATGCTTCAGCAGTGTAAGGGATTCATTTCACGCGACACCGTGCACTCACGTTCGTTGTAACAACGGTCAAAGGGCACTGTATGCCTTCCAACTCCTCTGTTGTGTTTGAGCCACAGGAAGTAAATGCATTCGTTAGAATAAGCTCCATGCACGTGCCACGATGATGGCGAAGCGCTTCCCTGTTGAGAGCTTGAGAGCTCTCGTCTGTACGGCTCTCCAACGGCCTCAAGGTCCGCAGTTCTAAACAGCCTTACATTCCATGCTGCTGTGTCCGCAAGGAGGAATTTGGGCTCCTCTGTGAAACACCAATGTGCGTCACAAATGTAACCAGGGAGCTCCCCCAGGACGTCTGCGTACGCAGTCGGTTCCCAGATGTTTACATCCAGCTGGAGAAAGAGAAAAAGGACAGCTTTCCCAGGGACAATTCTGGACCTTTGGGACCTTCCAGAATCACCATAGCCTAAACTTTGCACGGCCTGGGGAACACTCTTTCGCATGTCCAGCGATCCCCACTTCGAACCCTTTCTCAGCAGAGGCAGGCACTCTCTCAGTTGTACTAGATACCTCCGCAGAAGCTTCAGAGAAACGTGCTGCGTCATTCAGCTTGAAAGTGGGACGCGGATGGGAGAGTACACTTTCTCCCCGTTTGGAGGTGCCTTGCGCTTGGCTTCTAAGCTACCTGAAGAGCAATAGCGGCCCGACGTCTCTTCACGGCAGGATTGTCGTTGTGGGCCAAGGCTGCGTGTTCTCTAAAGCGAAAATTGTGCTGGCAATACTTTTCTAGAAACTTTTCTCACTGCACCACATGTTCAGCACTGGCCAAACGAAAGGGGACCTCAGGCCTGAAGGTAAGTTCCACTACTTCACATCGGGGGAGTGGGGTGTACAGTGGTTTCCATGAGGCCATACTGCACCTCAGAGGGCCTTAATTCTTCGATGCTCCTGGGGGCACACAGGATAGGAGATCGTTCACCTCTTTCGCATGATGACTTCTCTCCGTGCCGGAACGGCGGATCCTGGCTTCTGAGGAAACGTAGCCTTAAACGGGCCCCTGGAGAAAGCTCTTCACATTCATAGCCAGGGCAACGTACTGCTCTCTGGGTTGCCTACGTTGAGTGCTCCAGTCGTCAAAGAGCCTCGCAAAAGCAGCGCCGGGCAGACCCTCCCTGCCAGTCGAACGGCCCCCTTGAGTGAAAGAGAACTGCGGTGCCAATAGACACCGTGCTGACGACTGGCTCCAGGAGGAGATTCGGGACAGCACTCTCACAGAAGCGAAAGATAGGCTGTGGGCCCAGCTTGAGGAACAGTACGTTTTGCACACTTAACCCAGCTAGGCGTGAGCCAGAGAACCTTGGTCACTGAGGCCTACTTAAGGTACTGGCATACTTAACCCAGTAGATCCCATGCAGAGGTCCCCGTGCCCGAAAGTGCCTCCACGGAAAAGCCCTGTTCCTCCCGTGTGTTTCCTTGAGGCAATCAGGAACCACTGAGGATAACTACGTGAGCTCAGGTTTGAAACTGGGCGACCCTGGGCAAACCTTATTCCCCTCCGTGGTCGACGAGACCGTTGCGGGTCATAAGCTGCCTGAAGCACAGTCCTCGCGCCCACCTTCTCTTTGCTCTCTGAAGACCTCACATGAGAAGTCTGAGTTTACTCGTGACGGAAGCAGTCTGAGTGTACTCGTGTGAGGCCTGCTGCTCTCAGTTCCCGGCTGGGAGCTTCAGCAGGAGCACTCTAGAGCTCGCCGACAAAAGAAATGTGAGTCCCCCCCGGGTCTCAAGTAAAAGTCCAGATTTCCCCCGTTAGGAACACCTCGGAGTGCCATAGGAGCGAAGAAGCATGCGTTAAGGGAATGCTTCAACAGGGTAAGGGATTTATTTCACGAGACACAGTGCACTCACTCACGTTGGTTGCAACAATTGTCAAAGGGCACTGTACGCCTTCCAACTCCTCTGTTGTGTTTGAGCCACAGGAAGTAAAGGCATTCGTTTGGTTAAGCTCCATGCACGTGCAACGATAATGGTGAAGCGCTGCCCTGTTCGCTTGAAAGCTCTCGTTTGTAACGGCCTTCCAACGGCCTCAACGTACGCAGTTCTAAACCGCCTTACATTCCGTGCTGGTGTGCCCCGAAGGAGGAATTTGGGCTCTTTTGTGAAACACCAATGTGCGTCACAAATGAAGCCAGGGGGCTCCCCCAGGACGGCTGCGTACGGCAGTCGGTTCCCAGATGTTTACTTCCAGCCGGAGAAAGAAAAAAAGGACAGTTTTCCGAGGGACAATTCTGGATCTTCGGGACCATCCAGAATCACCAAAGCGTAAACTTTGAACGGCCTGGGGAACGCTCTTTCGCATGTCCAGGGACCCCCACGTCAAAATCTTTCTCAGCAGAGGCAGGCACTATGTCACTTGCACTACATAGCTCGGCAGAACCTTCCGAGAAACATGCTGCGTCATTCAGCTTGAGAGTGGGACGCGGATGGGAGAGTACGCTTTCTCCCCGTTTGGAGGCGCCTTGCGCTTGGCTTCGAAGCTGCCTGAACAGCACTAGCGGCCCGACGTCTCTTCACGGCAGGAATGTCGTTGTGGGCCAAGGCTGCGTGTTCTCCAAAGCGAAAACTCTGCTGGCAATACCTTTCTAGGACCTCCTCCCACGGCACCAGATGTTAAGCTCTGGCCAAATGAAAGGGGACCTCAGGCCTCAAGGTAAGTTCCAGTGTTTCACGTCGGAGGAGTTGGGCGTGCAGTGGTTTGCATGAGGCCATACTGCACCACGGAGTGCCTTAACTCTTCGAGGCTCCTGGGGGCACACAGGATAGGAGCTCGTTCAACAATTTCGCATGATGACTTCTCTCCGTGCCGGAACGGCGGATCCTGGCTCCTGAGGAAACGTAACCTAAACAGGCCCCTGGAGAAAGCTCTTCACATTCATAGCCAGGGCAACGTACTGCTCTCTGGGTTGACTAGGTTGAGTGCCCCAGTCGTCCAAGAGCCTCACGAAAGAAGCGCTGGGCAGACTCTTTTTGACTGTCGAACGGACTCCTTGACTGAAAGAGAACTGCAGTGTCAATAGGCACCGTGCTGAAGACTGGCTCCAGGAGGAGATTCCGGACAGCACTCCCACAGAAGCGAAAGGTAGGCTGTGGGCCCAGCCTGAGGAACAGTACGTTTTGCAAACTTAAGACAGCTAAGCATGAGCCAGAGAGCCTTGGTCACTGAGGCCTACCTAATGCACTGGCATACTTATCCTGTAGATCGACTGCAGAGGTCCCTGTGCCCAAAAGTGCCTCCGTGGAAGGGCCCTGTTCCTCCCGTGTGTTTCCTTGAGGCAATCAGGAACCACTGAGGATAACTACGTGAGCTCAGGTTTGAAACTGGGCGACCCTGGGCAAACCTTATTCCCCTCCGTGGTCGACGAGACCGTTGCGGGTCATAAGCTGCCTGAAGCACAGTCCTCGCGCCCACCTTCTCTTTGCTGTCTGAAGGCCTCACATAAGAAGTCTGAGTTTACTCGTGACGGAAGCAGTCTGAGTGTACTCGTGTGAGGCCTGCTGCTCTCAGTTCCCGGCTGGGAGCTTCAGCAGGAGCACTCTGGAGCTCGCCGACAAAAGAATTGTGAGCCCCCCACCCCCCCCCGGCCTCAATTATAAGTCCAGATTTCCCCCGTTAGGAACACCTCGGAGTGCCATAGGAGCGAAGAAACATGCGTTAACGGAATGCTTCAGCAGTGTAAGGGATTCATTTCACGCGACACCGTGCACTCACGTTCGTTGTAACAACGGTCAAAGGGCACTGTATGCCTTCCAACTCCTCTGTTGTGTTTGAGCCACAGGAAGTAAATGCATTCGTTAGAATAAGCTCCATGCACGTGCCACGATGATGGCGAAGCGCTTCCCTGTTTAGAGCTTGAGAGCTCTCGTCTGTACGGCTCTCCAACGGCCTCAAGGTCCGCAGTTCTAAACAGCCTTACATTCCATGCTGCTGTGTCCGCAAGGAGGAATTTGGGCTCCTCTGTGAAACACCAATGTGCGTCACAAATGTAACCAGGGAGCTCCCCCAGGACGTCTGCGTACGCAGTCGGTTCCCAGATGTTTACATCCAGCTGGAGAAAGAGAAAAAGGACAGCTTTCCCAGGGACAATTCTGGACCTTTGGGACCATCCAGAATCACCATAGCCTAAACTTTGCACGGCCTGGGGAACACTCTTTCGCATGTCCAGCGATCCCCACTTCGAACCCTTTCTCAGCAGAGGCAGGCACTCTCTCAGTTGTACTAGATACCTCCGCAGAAGCTTCAGAGAAACGTGCTGCGTCATTCAGCTTGAAAGTGGGACGCGGATGGGAGAGTACACTTTCTCCCCGTTTGGAGGTGCCTTGCGCTTGGCTTCTAAGCTACCTGAAGAGCAATAGCGGCCCGACGTCTCTTCACGGCAGGAATGTCGTTGTGGGCCAAGGCTGCGTGTTCTCTAAAGCGAAAATTGTGCTGGCAATACTTTTCTAGAAACTTTTCTCACTGCACCACATGTTCAGCACTGGCCAAACGAAAGGGGACCTCAGGCCTGAAGGTAAGTTCCACTACTTCACATCGGGGGAGTGGGGTGTACAGTGGTTTCCATGAGGCCATACTGCACCTCAGAGGGCCTTAATTCTTCGATGCTCCTGGGGGCACACAGGATAGGAGATCGTTCACCTCTTTCGCATGATGACTTCTCTCCGTGCCGGAACGGCGGATCCTGGCTTCTGAGGAAACGTAGCCTTAAACGGGCCCCTGGAGAAAGCTCTTCACATTCATAGCCAGGGCAACGTACTGCTCTCTGGGTTGCGTACGTTGAGTGCTCCAGTCGTCAAAGAGCCTCGCAAAAGCAGCGCCGGGCAGACCCTCCCTGCCAGTCGAACGGCCCCCTTGAGTGAAAGAGAACTGCGGTGCCAATAGACACCGTGCTGACGACTGGCTCCAGGAGGAGATTCGGGACAGCACTCTCACAGAAGCGAAAGATAGGCTGTGGGCCCAGCTTGAGGAACAGTACGTTTTGCACACTTAACCCAGCTAGGCGTGAGCCAGAGAACCTTGGTCACTGAGGCCTACTTAAGGTACTGGCATACTTAACCCAGTAGATCCCATGCAGAGGTCCCCGTGCCCGAAAGTGCCTCCACGGAAAAGCCCTGTTCCTCCCGTGTGTTTCCTTGAGGCAATCAGGAACCACTGAGGATAACTACGTGAGCTCAGGTTTGAAACTGGGCGACCCTGGGCAAACCTTATTCCCCTCCGTGGTCGACGAGACCGTTGCGGGTCATAAGCTGCCTGAAGCACAGTCCTCGCGCCCACCTTCTCTTTGCTCTCTGAAGGCCTCACATGAGAAGTCTGAGTTTACTCGTGACGGAAGCAGTCTGAGTGTACTCGTGTGAGGCCTGCTGCTCTCAGTTCCCGGCTGGGAGCTTCAGCAGGAGCACTCTAGAGCTCGCCGACAAAAGAAATGTGAGTCCCCCCCGGGTCTCAAGTAAAAGTCCAGATTTCCCCCGTTAGGAACACCTCGGAGTGCCATAGGAGCGAAGAAGCATGCGTTAAGGGAATGCTTCAACAGGGTAAGGGATTTATTTCACGAGACACAGTGCACTCACTCACGTTGGTTGCAACAATTGTCAAAGGGCACTGTACGCCTTCCAACTCCTCTGTTGTGTTTGAGCCACAGGAAGTAAAGGCATTCGTTTGGTTAAGCTCCATGCACGTGCAACGATAATGGTGAAGCGCTGCCCTGTTCGCTTGAAAGCTCTCGTTTGTAACGGCCTTCCAACGGCCTCAACGTACGCAGTTCTAAACCGCCTTACATTCCGTGCTGGTGTGCCCCCAAGGAGGAATTTGGGCTCTTTTGTGAAACACCAATGTGCGTCACAAATGAAGCCAGGGGGCTCCCCCAGGACGGCTGCGTACGGCAGTCGGTTCCCAGATGTTTACTTCCAGCCGGAGAAAGAAAAAAAGGACAGTTTTCCGAGGGACAATTCTGGATCTTCGGGACCATCCAGAATCACCAAAGCGTAAACTTTGAACGGCCTGGGGAACGCTCTTTCGCATGTCCAGGGACCCCCACGTCAAAATCTTTCTCAGCAGAGGCAGGCACTATGTCACTTGCACTAGATAGCTCGGCAGAACCTTCCGAGAAACATGCTGCGTCATTCAGCTTGAAAGTGGGACGCGGATGGGAGAGTACGCTTTCTCCCCGTTTGGAGGCGCCTTGCGCTTGGCTTCGAAGCTGCCTGAACAGCACTAGCGGCCCGACGTCTCTTCACGGCAGGAATGTCGTTGTGGGCCAAGGCTGCGTGTTCTCCAAAGCGAAAACTCTGCTGGCAATACCTTTCTAGGACCTCCTCCCACGGCACCAGATGTTCAGCTCTGGCCAAACGAAAGGGGACCTCAGGCCTCAAGGTAAGTTCCAGTGTTTCACGTCGGAGGAGTTGGGCGTGCAGTGGTTTGCATGAGGCCATACTGCACCACGGAGTGCCTTAACTCTTCGAGGCTCCTGGGGACACACAGGATAGGAGCTCGTTCAACAATTTCGCATGATGACTTCTCTCCGTGCCGGAACGGCGGATCCTGGCTCCTGAGGAAACGTAACCTAAACAGGCCCCTGGAGAAAGCTCTTCACAGTCATAGCCAGGGCAACGTACTGCTCTCTGGGTTGACTAGGTTGAGTGCCCCAGTCGTCCAAGAGCCTCACGAAAGAAGCGCTGGGCAGACTCTTTTTGACTGTCGAACGGACTCCTTGACTGAAAGAGAACTGCAGTGTCAATAGGCACCGTGCTGAAGACTGGCTCCAGGAGGAGATTCCGGACAGCACTCCCACAGAAGCGAAAGGTAGGCTGTGGGCCCAGCCTGAGGAACAGTACGTTTTGCAAACTTAAGACAGCTAAGCATGAGCCAGAGAGCCTTGGTCACTGAGGCCTACCTAATGCACTGGCATACTTATCCTGTAGATCGACTGCAGAGGTCCCTGTGCCCAAAAGTGCCTCCGTGGAAGGGCCCTGTTCCTCCCGTGTGTTTCCTTGAGGCAATCAGGAACCACTGAGGATAACTACGTGAGCTCAGGTTTGAAACTGGGCGACCCTGGGCAAACCTTATTCCCCTCCGTGGTCGACGAGACCGTTGCGGGTCATAAGCTGCCTGAAGCACAGTCCTCGCGCCCACCTTCTCTTTGCTCTCTGAAGGCCTCACATAAGAAGTCTGAGTTTACTCGTGACAGAAGCAGTCTGAGTGTACTCGTGTGAGGCCTGCTGCTCCCAGTTCCCGGCTGGGAGCTTCAGCAGGAGCACTCTGGAGCTCGCCGACAAAAGAATTGTGAGCCCCCCACACCCCCCGGCCTCAATTATAAGTCCAGATTTCCCCCGTTAGGAACACCTCGGAGTGCCATAGGAGCGAAGAAACATGCGTTAACGGAATGCTTCAGCAGTGTAAGGGATTCATTTCACGCGACACCGTGCACTCACGTTCGTTGTAACAACGGTCAAAGGGCACTGTATGCCTTCCAACTCCTCTGTTGTGTTTGAGCCACAGGAAGTAAATGCATTCGTTAGAATAAGCTCCATGCACGTGCCACGATGATGGCGAAGCGCTTCCCTGTTGAGAGCTTGAGAGCTCTCGTCTGTACGGCTCTCCAATGGCCTCAAGGTCCGCAGTTCTAAACAGCCTTACATTCCATGCTGCTGTGTCCGCAAGGAGGAATTTGGGCTCCTCTGTGAAACACCAATGTGCGTCACAAATGTAACCAGGGAGCTCCCCCAGGACGTCTGCGTACGCAGTCGGTTCCCAGATGTTTACATCCAGCGGGAGAAAGAGAAAAAGGACAGCTTTCCCAGGGACAATTCTGGACCTTTGGGACCATCCAGAATCACCATAGCCTAAACTTTGCACGGCCTGGGGAACACTCTTTCGCATGTCCAGCGATCCCCACTTTGAACCCTTTCTCAGCAGAGGCAGGCACTCTCTCAGTTGTACTAGATACCTCCGCAGAAGCTTCAGAGAAACGTGCTGCGTCATTCAGCTTGAAAGTGGGACGCGGATGGGAGAGTACACTTTCTCCCCGTTTGGAGGTGCCTTGCGCTTGGCTTCTAAGCTACCTGAAGAGCAATAGCGGCCCGACGTCTCTTCACGGCAGGATTGTCGTTGTGGGCCAAGGCTGCGTGTTCTCTAAAGCGAAAATTGTGCTGGCAATACTTTTCTAGAAACTTTTCTCACTGCACCACATGTTCAGCACTGGCCAAACGAAAGGGGACCTCAGGCCTGAAGGTAAGTTCCACTACTTCACATCGGGGGAGTGGGGTGTACAGTGGTTTCCATGAGGCCATACTGCACCTCAGAGGGCCTTAATTCTTCGATGCTCCTGGGGGCACACAGGATAGGAGATCGTTCACCTCTTTCGCATGATGACTTCTCTCCGTGCCGGAACGGCGGATCCTGGCTTCTGAGGAAACGTAGCCTTAAACGGGTCCCTGGAGAAAGCTCTTCACATTCATAACCAGGGCAACGTACTGCTCTCTGGGTTGCCTACGTAGAGTGCTCCAGTCGTCAAAGAGCCTCGCAAAAGCAGCGCCGGGCAGACCCTCCCTGCCAGTCGAACGGCCCCCTTGAGTGAAAGAGAACTGCGGTGCCAATAGACACCGTGCTGACGACTGGCTCCAGGAGGAGATTCGGGACAGCACTCTCACAGAAGCGAAAGATAGGCTGTGGGCCCAGCTTGAGGAACAGTACGTTTTGCACACTTAACCCAGCTAGGCGTGAGCCAGAGAACCTTGGTCACTGAGGCCTACTTAAGGTACTGGCATACTTAACCCAGTAGATCCCATGCAGAGGTCCCCGTGCCCGAAAGTGCCTCCACGGAAAAGCCCTGTTCCTCCCGTGTGTTTCCTTGAGGCAATCAGGAACCACTGAGCATAACTACGTGAGCTCAGGTTTGAAACTGGGCGACCCTGGGCAAACCTTATTCCCCTCCGTGGTCGACGAGACCGTTGCGGGTCATAAGCTGCCTGAAGCACAGTCCTCGCGCCCACCTTCTCTTTGCTCTCTGAAGGCCTCACATGAGAAGTCTGAGTTTACTCGTGACGGAAGCAGTCTGAGTGTACTCGTGTGAGGCCGGCTGCTCTCAGTTCCCGGCTGGGAGCTTCAGCAGGAGCACTCTAGAGCTCGCCGACAAAAGAAATGTGAGTCCCCCCCGGGTCTCAAGTAAAAGTCCAGATTTCCCCCGTTAGGAACACCTCGGAGTGCCATAGGAGCGAAGAAGCATGCGTTAAGGGAATGCTTCAACAGGGTAAGGGATTTATTTCACGAGACACAGTGCACTCACTCACGTTGGTTGCAACAATTGTCAAAGGGCACTGTACGCCTTCCAACTCCTCTGTTGTGTTTGAGCCACAGGAAGTAAAGGCATTCGTTTGGTTAAGCTCCATGCACGTGCAACGATAATGGTGAAGCGCTGCCCTGTTCGCTTGAAAGCTCTCGTTTGTAACGGCCTTCCAACGGTCTCAACGTACGCAGTTCTAAACCGCCTTACATTCCGTGCTGGTGTGCCCCCAAGGAGGAATTTGGGCTCTTTTGTGAAACACCAATGTGCGTCACAAATGAAGCCAGGGGGCTCCCCCAGGACGGCTGCGTACGGCAGTCGGTTCCCAGATGTTTACTTCCAGCCGGAGAAAGAAAAAAAGGACAGTTTTCCGAGGGACAATTCTGGATCTTCGGGACCATCCAGAATCACCAAAGCGTAAACTTTGAACGGCCTGGGGAACGCTCTTTCGCATGTCCAGGGACCCCCACGTCAAAATCTTTCTCAGCAGAGGCAGGCACTATGTCACTTGCACTACATAGCTCGGCAGAACCTTCCGAGAAACATGCTGCGTCATTCAGCTTGAGAGTGGGACGCGGATGGGAGAGTACGCTTTCTCCCCGTTTGGAGGCGCCTTGCGCTTGGCTTCGAAGCTGCCTGAACAGCACTAGCGGCCCGACGTCTCTTCACGGCAGGAATGTCGTTGTGGGCCAAGGCTGCGTGTTCTCCAAAGCGAAAACTCTGCTGGCAATACCTTTCTAGGACCTCCTCCCACGGCACCAGATGTTCAGCTCTGGCCAAACGAAAGGGGACCTCAGGCCTCAAGGTAAGTTCCAGTGTTTCACGTCGGAGGAGTTGGGCGTGCAGTGGTTTGCATGAGGCCATACTGCACCTCGGAGTGCCTTAACTCTTCGAGGCTCCTGGGGGCACACAGGATAGGAGCTCGTTCAACAATTTCGCATGATGACTTCTCTCCGTGCCGGAACGGCGGATCCTGGCTCCTGAGGAAACGTAACCTAAACAGGCCCCTGGAGAAAGCTCTTCACATTCATAGCCAGGGCAACGTACTGCTCTCTGGGTTGACTAGGTTGAGTGCCCCAGTCGTCCAAGAGCCTCACGAAAGAAGCGCTGGGCAGACTCTTTTTGACTGTCGAACGGACTCCTTGACTGAAAGAGAACTGCAGTGTCAATAGGCACCGTGCTGAAGACTGGCTCCAGGAGGAGATTCCGGACAGCACTCCCACAGAAGCGAAAGGTAGGCTGTGGGCCCAGCCTGAGGAACAGTACGTTTTGCAAACTTAAGACAGCTAAGCATGAGCCAGAGAGCCTTGGTCACTGAGGCCTACCTAATGCACTGGCATACTTATCCTGTAGATCGACTGCAGAGGTCCCTGTGCCCAAAAGTGCCTCCGTGGAAGGGCCCTGTTCCTCCCGTGTGTTTCCTTGAGGCAATCAGGAACCACTGAGGATAACTACGTGAGCTCAGGTTTGAAACTGGGCGACCCTGGGCAAACCTTATTCCCCTCCGTGGTCGACGAGACCGTTGCGGGTCATAAGCTGCCTGAAGCACAGTCCTCGCGCCCACCTTCTCTTTGCTGTCTGAAGGCCTCACATAAGAAGTCTGAGTTTACTCGTGACGGAAGCAGTCTGAGTGTACTCGTGTGAGGCCTGCTGCTCTCAGTTCCCGGCTGGGAGCTTCAGCAGGAGCACTCTGGAGCTCGCCGACAAAAGAATTGTGAGCCCCCCACCCCCCCCGGCCTCAATTATAAGTCCAGATTTCCCCCGTTAGGAACACCTCGGAGTGCCATAGGAGCGAAGAAACATGCGTTAACGGAATGCTTCAGCAGTGTAAGGGATTCATTTCACGCGACACCGTGCACTCACGTTCGTTGTAACAACGGTCAAAGGGCACTGTATGCCTTCCAACTCCTCTGTTGTGTTTGAGCCACAGGAAGTAAATGCATTCGTTAGAATAAGCTCCATGCACGTGCCACGATGATGGCGAAGTGCTTCCCTGTTGAGAGCTTGAGAGCTCTCGTCTGTACGGCTCTCCAACGGCCTCAAGGTCCGCAGTTCTAAACAGCCTTACATTCCATGCTGCTGTGTCTGCAAGGAGGAATTTGGGCTCCTCTGTGAAACACCAATGTGCGTCACAAATGTAACCAGGGAGCTCCCCCAGGACGTCTGCGTACGCAGTCGGTTCCCAGATGTTTACATCCAGCTGGAGAAAGAGAAAAAGGACAGCTTTCCCAGGGACAATTCTGGACCTTTGGGACCTTCCAGAATCACCATAGCCTAAACTTTGCACGGCCTGGGGAACACTCTTTCGCATGTAAAGCGATCCCCACTTCGAACCCTTTCTCAGCAGAGGCAGGCACTCTCTCAGTTGTACTAGATACCTCCGCAGAAGCTTCAGAGAAACGTGCTGCGTCATTCAGCTTGAAAGTGGGACGCGGATGGGAGAGTACACTTTCTCCCCGTTTGGAGGTGCCTTGCGCTTGGCTTCTAAGCTACCTGAAGAGCAATAGCGGCCCGACGTCTCTTCACGGCAGGATTGTCGTTGTGGGCCAAGGCTGCGTGTTCTCTAAAGCGAAAATTGTGCTGGCAATACTTTTCTAGAAACTTTTCTCACTGCACCACATGTTCAGCACTGGCCAAACGAAAGGGGACCTCAGGCCTGAAGGTAAGTTCCACTACTTCACATCGGGGGAGTGGGGTGTACAGTGGTTTCCATGAGGCCATACTGCACCTCAGAGGGCCTTAATTCTTCGATGCTCCTGGGGGCACACAGGATAGGAGATCGTTCACCTCTTTCGCATGATGACTTCTCTCCGTGCCGGAACGGCGGATCCTGGCTTCTGAGGAAACGTAGCCTTAAACGGGCCCCTGGAGAAAGCTCTTCACATTCATAGCCAGGGCAACGTACTGCTCTCTGGGTTGCCTACGTTGAGTGCTCCAGTCGTCAGAGAGCCTCGCAAAAGCAGCGCCGGGCAGACCCTCCCTGCCAGTCGAACGGCCCCCTTGAGTGAAAGAGAACTGCGGTGCCAATAGACACCGTGCTGACGACTGGCTCCAGGAGGAGATTCGGGACAGCACTCTCACAGAAGCGAAAGATAGGCTGTGGGCCCAGCTTGAGGAACAGTACGTTTTGCACACTTAACCCAGCTAGGCGTGAGCCAGAGAACCTTGGTCACTGAGGCCTACTTAAGGTACTGGCATACTTAACCCAGTAGATCCCATGCAGAGGTCCCCGTGCCCGAAAGTGCCTCCACGGAAAAGCCCTGTTCCTCCCGTGTGTTTCCTTGAGGCAATCAGGAACCACTGAGGATAACTACGTGAGCTCAGGTTTGAAACTGGGCGACCCTGGGCAAACCTTATTCCCCTCCGTGGTCGACGAGACCGTTGCGGGTCATAAGCTGCCTGAAGCACAGTCCTCGCGCCCACCTTCTCTTTGCTCTCTGAAGGCCTCACATGAGAAGTCTGAGTTTACTCGTGACGGAAGCAGTCTGAGTGTACTCGTGTGAGGCCTGCTGCTCTCAGTTCCCGGCTGGGAGCTTCAGCAGGAGCACTCTAGAGCTCGCCGACAAAAGAAATGTGAGTCCCCCCCGGGTCTCAAGTAAAAGTCCAGATTTCCCCCGTTAGGAACACCTCGGAGTGCCATAGGAGCGAAGAAGCATGCGTTAAGGGAATGCTTCAACAGGGTAAGGGATTTATTTCACGAGACACAGTGCACTCACTCACGTTGGTTGCAACAATTGTCAAAGGGCACTGTACGCCTTCCAACTCCTCTGTTGTGTTTGAGCCACAGGAAGTAAAGGCATTCGTTTGGTTAAGCTCCATGCACGTGCAACGATAATGGTGAAGCGCTGCCCTGTTCGCTTGAAAGCTCTCGTTTGTAACGGCCTTCCAACGGTCTCAACGTACGCAGTTCTAAACCGCCTTACATTCCGTGCTGGTGTGCCCCCAAGGAGGAATTTGGGCTCTTTTGTGAAACACCAATGTGCGTCACAAATGAAGCCAGGGGGCTCCCCCAGGACGGCTGCGTACGGCAGTCGGTTCCCAG
This sequence comes from Phocoena phocoena, assembly GCF_963924675.1. Lineage (NCBI taxonomy): Eukaryota > Metazoa > Chordata > Mammalia > Artiodactyla > Phocoenidae > Phocoena > Phocoena phocoena. The sequence continues at coordinate 141,234 of NW_027077679.1, forward strand.
ATGTTTACTTCCAGCCGGAGAAAGAAAAAAAGGACAGTTTTCCGAGGGACAATTCTGGATCTTCGGGACCATCCAGAATCACCAAAGCGTAAACTTTGAACGGCCTGGGGAACGCTCTTTCGCATGTCCAGGGACCCCCACGTCAAAATCTTTCTCAGCAGAGGCAGGCACTATGTCACTTGTACTAGATAGCTCGGCAGAACCTTCCGAGAAACATGCTGCGTCATTCAGCTTGAGAGTGGGACGCGGATGGGAGAGTACGCTTTCTCCCCGTTTGGAGGCGCCTTGCGCTTGGCTTCGAAGCTGCCTGAACAGCACTAGCGGCCCGACGTCTCTTCACGGCAGGAATGTCGTTGTGGGCCAAGGCTGCGTGTTCTCCAAAGCGAAAACTCTGCTGGCAATACCTTTCTAGGACCTCCTCCCACGGCACCAGATGTTAAGCTCTGGCCAAACGAAAGGGGACCTCAGGCCTCAAGGTAAGTTCCAGTGTTTCACGTCGGAGGAGTTGGGCGTGCAGTGGTTTGCATGAGGCCATACTGCACCACGGAGTGCCTTAACTCTTCGAGGCTCCTGGGGGCACACAGGATAGGAGCTCGTTCAACAATTTCGCATGATGACTTCTCTCCGTGCCGGAACGGCGGATCCTGGCTCCTGAGGAAACGTAACCTAAACAGGCCCCTGGAGAAAGCTCTTCACATTCATAGCCAGGGCAACGTACTGCTCTCTGGGTTGACTAGGTTGAGTGCCCCAGTCGTCCAAGAGCCTCACGAAAGAAGCGCTGGGCAGACTCTTTTTGACTGTCGAACGGACTCCTTGACTGAAAGAGAACTGCAGTGTCAATAGGCACCGTGCTGAAGACTGGCTCCAGGAGGAGATTCCGGACAGCACTCCCACAGAAGCGAAAGGTAGGCTGCGGGCCCAGCCTGAGGAACAGTACGTTTTGCAAACTTAAGACAGCTAAGCATGAGCCAGAGAGCCTTGGTCACTGAGGCCTACCTAATGCACTGGCATACTTATCCTGTAGATCGACTGCAGAGGTCCCTGTGCCCAAAAGTGCCTCCGTGGAAGGGCCCTGTTCCTCCCGTGTGTTTCCTTGAGGCAATCAGGAACCACTGAGGATAACTACGTGAGCTCAGGTTTGAAACTGGGCGACCCTGGGCAAACCTTATTCCCCTCCGTGGTCGACGAGACCGTTGCGGGTCATAAGCTGCCTGAAGCACAGTCCTCGCGCCCACCTTCTCTTTGCTCTCTGAAGGCCTCACATGAGAAGTCTGAGTTTACTCGTGACGGAAGCAGTCTGAGTGTACTCGTGTGAGGCCTGCTGCTCTCAGTTCCCGGCTGGGAGCTTCAGCAGGAGCACTCTGGAGCTCGCCGACAAAAGAATTGTGAGCCCCCCACCCCCCCCGGCCTCAATTATAAGTCCAGATTTCCCCCGTTAGGAACACCTCGGAGTGCCATAGGAGCGAAGAAACATGCGTTAACGGAATGCTTCAGCAGTGTAAGGGATTCATTTCACGCGACACCGTGCACTCACGTTCGTTGTAACAACGGTCAAAGGGCACTGTATGCCTTCCAACTCCTCTGTTGTGTTTGAGCCACAGGAAGTAAATGCATTCGTTAGAATAAGCTCCATGCACGTGCCACGATGATGGCGAAGCGCTTCCCTGTTGAGAGCTTGAGAGCTCTCGTCTGTACGGCTCTCCACCGGCCTCAAGGTCCGCAGTTCTAAACAGCCTTACATTCCATGCTGCTGTGTCTGCAAGGAGGAATTTGGGCTCCTCTGTGAAACACCAATGTGCGTCACAAATGTAACCAGGGAGCTCCCCCAGGACGTCTGCGTACGCAGTCGGTTCCCAGATGTTTACATCCAGCTGGAGAAAGAGAAAAAGGACAGCTTTCCCAGGGACAATTCTGGACCTTTGGGACCTTCCAGAATCACTATAGCCTAAACTTTGCACGGCCTGGGGAACACTCTTTCGCATGTCCAGCGATCCCCACTTCGAACCCTTTCTCAGCAGAGGCAGGCACTCTCTCAGTTGTACTAGATACCTCCGCAGAAGCTTCAGAGAAACGTGCTGCGTCATTCAGCTTGAAAGTGGGACGCAGATGGGAGAGTACACTTTCTCCCCGTTTGGAGGTGCCTTGCGCTTGGCTTCTAAGCTACCTGAAGAGCAATAGCGGCCCGACGTCTCTTCACGGCAGGATTGTCGTTGTGGGCCAAGGCTGCGTGTTCTCTAAAGCGAAAATTGTGCTGGCAATACTTTTCTAGAAACTTTTCTCACTGCACCACATGTTCAGCACTGGCCAAACGAAAGGGGACCTCAGGCCTGAAGGTAAGTTCCACTACTTCACATCGGGGGAGTGGGGTGTACAGTGGTTTCCATGAGGCCATACTGCACCTCAGAGGGCCTTAATTCTTCGATGCTCCTGGGGGCACACAGGATAGGAGATCGTTCACCTCTTTCGCATGATGACTTCTCTCCGTGCCGGAACGGCGGATCCTGGCTTCTGAGGAAACGTAGCCTTAAACGGGCCCCTGGAGAAAGCTCTTCACATTCATAGCCAGGGCAACATACTGCTCTCTGGGTTGCCTACGTTGAGTGCTCCAGTCGTCAAAGAGCCTCGCAAAAGCAGCGCCGGGCAGACCCTCCCTGCCAGTCGAACGGCCCCCTTGAGTGAAAGAGAACTGCGGTGCCAATAGACACCGTGCTGAAGACTGGCTCCAGGAGGAGATTCGGGACAGCACTCTCACAGAAGCGAAAGATAGGCTGTGGGCCCAGCTTGAGGAACAGTACGTTTTGCACACTTAACCCAGCTAGGCGTGAGCCAGAGAACCTTGGTCACTGAGGCCTACTTAAGGTACTGGCATACTTAACCCAGTAGATCCCATGCAGAGGTCCCCGTGCCCGAAAGTGCCTCCACGGAAAAGCCCTGTTCCTCCCGTGTGTTTCCTTGAGGCAATCAGGAACCACTGAGGATAACTACGTGAGCTCAGGTTTGAAACTGGGCGACCCTGGGCAAACCTTATTCCCCTCCGTGGTCGACGAGACCGTTGCGGGTCATAAGCTGCCTGAAGCACAGTCCTCGCGCCCACCTTCTCTTTGCTCTCTGAAGGCCTCACATGAGAAGTCTGAGTTTACTCGTGACGGAAGCAGTCTGAGTGTACTCGTGTGAGGCCTGCTGCTCTCAGTTCCCGGCTGGGAGCTTCAGCAGGAGCACTCTAGAGCTCGCCGACAAAAGAAATGTGAGTCCCCCCCGGGTCTCAAGTAAAAGTCCAGATTTCCCCCGTTAGGAACACCTCGGAGTGCCATAGGAGCGAAGAAGCATGCGTTAAGGGAATGCTTCAACAGGGTAAGGGATTTATTTCACGAGACACAGTGCACTCACTCACGTTGGTTGCAACAATTGTCAAAGGGCACTGTACGCCTTCCAACTCCTCTGTTGTGTTTGAGCCACAGGAAGTAAAGGCATTCGTTTGGTTAAGCTCCATGCACGTGCAACGATAATGGTGAAGCGCTGCCCTGTTCGCTTGAAAGCTCTCGTTTGTAACGGCCTTCCAACGGTCTCAACGTATGCAGTTCTAAACCGCCTTACATTCCGTGCTGGTGTGCCCCCAAGGAGGAATTTGGGCTCTTTTGTGAAACACCAATGTGCGTCACAAATGAAGCCAGGGGGCTCCCCCAGGACGGCTGCGTACGGCAGTCGGTTCCCAGATGTTTACTTCCAGCCGGAGAAAGAAAAAAAGGACAGTTTTCCGAGGGACAATTCTGGATCTTCGGGACCATCCAGAATCACCAAAGCGTAAACTTTGAACGGCCTGGGGAACGCTCTTTCGCATGTCCAGGGACCCCCACGTCAAAATCTTTCTCAGCAGAGGCAGGCACTATGTCACTTGTACTAGATAGCTCGGCAGAAACTTCCGAGAAACATGCTGCGTCATTCAGCTTGAGAGTGGGACGCGGATGGGAGAGTACGCTTTCTCCCCGTTTGGAGGCGCCTTGCGCTTGGCTTCGAAGCTGCCTGAACAGCACTAGCGGCCCGACGTCTCTTCATGGCAGGAATGTCGTTGTGGGCCAAGGCTGCGTGTTCTCCAAAGCGAAAACTCCGCTGGCAATACCTTTCTAGGACCTCCTCCCACGGCACCAGATGTTAAGCTCTGGCCAAACGAAAGGGGACCTCAGGCCTCAAGGTAAGTTCCAGTGTTTCACGTCGGAGGAGTTGGGCGTGCAGTGGTTTGCATGAGGCCATACTGCACCACGGAGTGCCTTAACTCTTCGAGGCTCCTGGGGGCACACAGGATAGGAGCTCGTTCAACAATTTCGCATGATGACTTCTCTCCGTGCCGGAACGGCGGATCCTGGCTCCTGAGGAAACGTAACCTAAACAGGCCCCTGGAGAAAGCTCTTCACATTCATAGCCAGGGCAACGTACTGCTCTCTGGGTTGACTAGGTTGAGTGCCCCAGTCGTCCAAGAGCCTCACGAAAGAAGCGCTGGGCAGACTCTTTTTGACTGTCGAACGGACTCCTTGACTGAAAGAGAACTGCAGTGTCAATAGGCACCGTGCTGAAGACTGGCTCCAGGAGGAGATTCCGGACAGCACTCCCACAGAAGCGAAAGGTAGGCTGTGGGCCCAGCCTGAGGAACAGTACGTTTTGCAAACTTAAGACAGCTAAGCATGAGCCAGAGAGCCTTGGTCACTGAGGCCTACCTAATGCACTGGCATACTTATCCTGTAGATCGACTGCAGAGGTCCCTGTGCCCAAAAGTGCCTCCGTGGAAGGGCCCTGTTCCTCCCGTGTGTTTCCTTGAGGCAATCAGGAACCACTGAGGATAACTACGTGAGCTCAGGTTTGAAACTGGGCGACCCTGGGCAAACCTTATTCCCCTCCGTGGTCGACGAGACCGTTGCGGGTCATAAGCTGCCTGAAGCACAGTCCTCGCGCCCACCTTCTCTTTGCTGTATGAAGGCCTCACATAAGAAGTCTGAGTTTACTCGTGACGGAAGCAGTCTGAGTGTACTCGTGTGAGGCCTGCTGCTCTCAGTTCCCGGCTGGGAGCTTCAGCAGGAGCACTCTAGAGCTCGCCGACAAAAGAATTGTGAGCCCCCCACCCCCCCCGGCCTCAATTATAAGTCCAGATTTCCCCCGTTAGGAACACCTCGGAGTGCCATAGGAGCGAAGAAACATGCGTTAACGGAATGCTTCAGCAGTGTAAGGGATTCATTTCACGCGACACCGTGCACTCACGTTCGTTGTAACAACGGTCAAAGGGCACTGTATGCCTTCCAACTCCTCTGTTGTGTTTGAGCCACAGGAAGTAAATGCATTCGTTAGAATAAGCTCCATGCACGTGCCACGATGATGGCGAAGCGCTTCCCTGTTGAGAGCTTGAGAGCTCTCGTCTGTACGGCTCTCCAACGGCCTCAAGGTCCGCAGTTCTAAACAGCCTTACATTCCATGCTGCTGTGTCCGCAAGGAGGAATTTGGGCTCCTCTGTGAAACACCAATGTGCGTCACAAATGTAACCAGGGAGCTCCCCCAGGACGTCTGCGTACGCAGTCGGTTCCCAGATGTTTACATCCAGCTGGAGAAAGAGAAAAAGGACAGCTTTCCCAGGGACAATTCTGGACCTTTGGGACCATCCAGAATCACCATAGCCTAAACTTTGCACGGCCTGGGGAACACTCTTTCGCATGTCCAGCGATCCCCACTTCGAACCCTTTCTCAGCAGAGGCAGGCACTCTCTCAGTTGTACTAGATACCTCCGCAGAAGCTTCAGAGAAACGTGCTGCGTCATTCAGCTTGAAAGTGGGACGCGGATGGGAGAGTACACTTTCTCCCCGTTTGGAGGTGCCTTGCGCTTGGCTTCTAAGCTACCTGAAGAGCAATAGCGGCCCGACGTCTCTTCACGGCAGGAATGTCGTTGTGGGCCAAGGCTGCGTGTTCTCTAAAGCGAAAATTGTGCTGGCAATACTTTTCTAGAAACTTTTCTCACTGCACCACATGTTCAGCACTGGCCAAACGAAAGGGGACCTCAGGCCTGAAGGTAAGTTCCACTACTTCACATCGGGGGAGTGGGGTGTACAGTGGTTTCCATGAGGCCATACTGCACCTCAGAGGGCCTTAATTCTTCGATGCTCCTGGGGGCACACAGGATAGGAGATCGTTCACCTCTTTCGCATGATGACTTCTCTCCGTGCCGGAAAGGCGGATCCTGGTTTCTGAGGAAACGTAGCCTTAAACGGGCCCCTGGAGAAAGCTCTTCACATTCATAGCCAGGGCAACGTACTGCTCTCTGGGTTGCCTACGTTGAGTGCTCCAGTCGTCAAAGAGCCTCGCAAAAGCAGCGCCGGGCAGACCCTCCCTGCCAGTCGAACGGCCCCCTTGAGTGAAAGAGAACTGCGGTGCCAATAGACACCGTGCTGACGACTGGCTCCAGGAGGAGATTCGGGACAGCACTCTCACAGAAGCGAAAGATAGGCTGTGGGCCCAGCTTGAGGAACAGTACGTTTTGCACACTTAACCCAGCTAGGCGTGAGCCAGAGAACCTTGGTCACTGAGGCCTACTTAAGGTACTGGCATACTTAACCCAGTAGATCCCATGCAGAGGTCCCCGTGCCCGAAAGTGCCTCCACGGAAAAGCCCTGTTCCTCCCGTGTGTTTCCTTGAGGCAATCAGGAACCACTGAGGATAACTACGTGAGCTCAGGTTTGAAACTGGGCGACCCTGGGCAAACCTTATTCCCCTCCGTGGTCGACGAGACCGTTGCGGGTCATAAGCTGCCTGAAGCACAGTCCTCGCGCCCACCTTCTCTTTGCTCTCTGAAGGCCTCACATGAGAAGTCTGAGTTTACTCGTGACGGAAGCAGTCTGAGTGTACTCGTGTGAGGCCTGCTGCTCTCAGTTCCCGGCTGGGAGCTTCAGCAGGAGCACTCTGGAGCTCGCCGACAAAAGAAATGTGAGTCCCCCCCGGGCCTCAAGTAAAAGTCCAGATTTCCCCCGTTAGGAACACCTCGGAGTGCCATAGGAGCGAAGAAGCATGCGTTAAGGGAATGCTTCAACAGGGTAAGGGATTTATTTCACGAGACACAGTGCACTCACTCACGTTGGTTGCAACAATTGTCAAAGGGCACTGTACGCCTTCCAACTCCTCTGTTGTGTTTGAGCCACAGGAAGTAAAGGCATTCGTTTGGTTAAGCTCCATGCACGTGCAACGATAATGGTGAAGCGCTGCCCTGTTCGCTTGAAAGCTCTCGTTTGTAACGGCCTTCCAACGGCCTCAACGTACGCAGTTCTAAACCGCCTTACATTCCGTGCTGGTGTGCCCCCAAGGAGGAATTTGGGCTCTTTTGTGAAACACCAATGTGCGTCACAAATGAAGCCAGGGGGCTCCCCCAGGACGGCTGCGTACGGCAGTCGGTTCCCAGATGTTTACTTCCAGCCGGAGAAAGAAAAAAAGGACAGTTTTCCGAGGGACAATTCTGGATCTTCGGGACCATCCAGAATCACCAAAGCGTAAACTTTGAACGGCCTGGGGAACGCTCTTTCGCATGTCCAGGGACCCCCACGTCAAAATCTTTCTCAGCAGAGGCAGGCACTATGTCACTTGCACTAGATAGCTCGGCAGAACCTTCCGAGAAACATGCTGCGTCATTCAGCTTGAGAGTGGGACGCGGATGGGAGAGTACGCTTTCTCCCCGTTTGGAGGCGCCTTGCGCTTGGCTTCGAAGCTGCCTGAACAGCACTAGCGGCCCGACGTCTCTTCACGGCAGGAATGTCGTTGTGGGCCAAGGCTGCGTGTTCTCCAAAGCGAAAACTCTGCTGGCAATACCTTTCTAGGACCTCCTCCCACGGCACCAGATGTTCAGCTCTGGCCAAACGAAAGGGGACCTCAGGCCTCAAGGTAAGTTCCAGTGTTTCACGTCAGAGGAGTTGGGCGTGCAGTGGTTTGCATGAGGCCATACTGCACCACGGAGTGCCTTAACTCTTCGAGGCTCCTGGGGGCACACAGGATAGGAGCTCGTTCAACAATTTCGCATGATGACTTCTCTCCGTGCCGGAACGGCGGATCCTGGCTCCTGAGGAAACGTAACCTAAACAGGCCCCTGGAGAAAGCTCTTCACATTCATAGCCAGGGCAACGTACTGCTCTCTGGGTTGACTAGGTTGAGTGCCCCAGTCGTCCAAGAGCCTCACGAAAGAAGCGCTGGGCAGACTCTTTTTGACTGTCGAACGGACTCCTTGACTGAAAGAGAACTGCAGTGTCAATAGGCACCGTGCTGAAGACTGGCTCCAGGAGGAGATTCCGGACAGCACTCCCACAGAAGCGAAAGGTAGGCTGTGGGCCCAGCCTGAGGAACAGTACGTTTTGCAAACTTAAGACAGCTAAGCATGAGCCAGAGAGCCTTGGTCACTGAGGCCTACCTAATGCACTGGCATACTTATCCTGTAGATCGACTGCAGAGGTCCCTGTGCCCAAAAGTGCCTCCGTGGAAGGGCCCTGTTCCTCCCGTGTGTTTCCTTGAGGCAATCAGGAACCACTGAGGATAACTACGTGAGCTCAGGTTTGAAACTGGGCGACCCTGGGCAAACCTTATTCCCCTCCGTGGTCGACGAGACCGTTGCGGGTCATAAGCTGCCTGAAGCACAGTCCTCGCGCCCACCTTCTCTTTGCTGTCTGAAGGCCTCACATAAGAAGTCTGAGTTTACTCGTGACGGAAGCAGTCTGAGTGTACTCGTGTGAGGCCTGCTGCTCTCAGTTCCCGGCTGGGAGCTTCAGCAGGAGCACTCTGGAGCTCGCCGACAAAAGAATTGTGAGCCCCCCACCCCCCCCGGCCTCAATTATAAGTCCAGATTTCCCCCGTTAGGAACACCTCGGAGTGCCATAGGAGCGAAGAAACATGCGTTAACGGAATGCTTCAGCAGTGTAAGGGATTCATTTCACGCGACACCGTGCACTCCCGTTCGTTGTTACAACGGTCAAAGGGCACTGTATGCCTTCCAACTCCTCTGTTGTGTTTGAGCCACAGGAAGTAAATGCATTCGTTAGAATAAGCTCCATGCACGTGCCACGATGATGGCGAAGCGCTTCCCTGTTGAGAGCTTGAGAGCTCTCGTCTGTACGGCTCTCCAACGGCCTCAAGGTCCGCAGTTCTAAACAGCCTTACATTCCATGCTGCTGTGTCCGCAAGGAGGAATTTGGGCTCCTCTGTGAAACACCAATGTGCGTCACAAATGTAACCAGGGAGCTCCCCCAGGACGTCTGCGTACGCAGTCGGTTCCCAGATGTTTACATCCAGCTGGAGAAAGAGAAAAAGGACAGCTTTCCCAGGGACAATTCTGGACCTTTGGGACCTTCCAGAATCACCATAGCCTAAACTTTGCACGGCCTGGGGAACACTCTTTCGCATGTCCAGCGATCCCCACTTCGAACCCTTTCTCAGCAGAGGCAGGCACTCTCTCAGTTGTACTAGATACCTCCGCAGAAGCTTCAGAGAAACGTGCTGCGTCATTCAGCTTGAAAGTGGGACGCGGATGGGAGAGTACACTTTCTCCCCGTTTGGAGGTGCCTTGCGCTTGGCTTCTAAGCTACATGAAGAACAATAGCGGCCCGACGTCTCTTCACGGCAGGATTGTCGTTGTGGGCCAAGGCTGCGTGTTCTCTAAAGCGAAAATTGTGCTGGCAATACTTTTCTAGAAACTTTTCTCACTGCACCACATGTTCAGCACTGGCCAAACGAAAGGGGACCTCAGGCCTGAAGGTAAGTTCCACTACTTCACATCGGGGGAGTGGGGTGTACAGTGGTTTCCATGAGGCCATACTGCACCTCAGAGGGCCTTAATTCTTCGATGCTCCTGGGGGCACACAGGATAGGAGATCGTTCACCTCTTTCGCATGATGACTTCTCTCCGTGCCGGAACGGCGGATCCTGGCTTCTGAGGAAACGTAGCCTTAAACGGGTCCCTGGAGAAAGCTCTTCACATTCATAGCCAGGGCAACGTACTGCTCTCTGGGTTGCCTACGTTGAGTGCTCCAGTCGTCAAAGAGCCTCGCAAAAGCAGCGCCGGGCAGACCCTCCCTGCCAGTCGAACGGCCCCCTTGAGTGAAAGAGAACTGCGGTGCCAATAGACACCGTGCTGATGACTGGCTCCAGGAGGAGATTCGGGACAGCACTCTCACAGAAGCGAAAGATAGGCTGTGGGCCCAGCTTGAGGAACAGTACGTTTTGCACACTTAACCCAGCTAGGCGTGAGCCAGAGAACCTTGGTCACTGAGGCCTACTTAAGGTACTGGCATACTTAACCCAGTAGATCCCATGCAGAGGTCCCCGTGCCCGAAAGTGCCTCCACGGAAAAGCCCTGTTCCTCCCGTGTGTTTCCTTGAGGCAATCAGGAACCACTGAGGATAACTACGTGAGCTCAGGTTTGAAACTGGGCGACCCTGGGCAAACCTTATTCCCCTCCGTGGTCGACGAGACCGTTGCGGGTCATAAGCTGCCTGAAGCACAGTCCTCGCGCCCACCTTCTCTTTGCTGTCTGAAGGCCTCACATAAGAAGTCTGAGTTTACTCGTGACGGAAGCAGTCTGAGTGTACTCATGTGAGGCCTGCTGCTCTCAGTTCCCGGCTGGGAGCTTCAGCAGGAGCACTCTAGAGCTCGCCGACAAAAGAATTGTGAGCCCCCCAACCCCCCGGCCTCAATTATAAGTCCAGATTTCCCCCGTTAGGAACACCTCGGAGTGCCATAGGAGCGAAGAAACATGCGTTAACGGAATGCTTCAGCAGTGTAAGGGATTCATTTCACGCGACACCGTGCACTCACGTTCGTTGTAACAACGGTCAAAGGGCACTGTATGCCTTCCAACTCCTCTGTTGTGTTTGAGCCACAGGAAGTAAATGCATTCGTTAGAATAAGCTCCATGCACGTGCCACGATGATGGCGAAGCGCTTCCCTGTTGAGAGCTTGAGAGCTCTCGTCTGTACGGCTCTCCAACGGCCTCAAGGTCCGCAGTTCTAAACAGCCTTACATTCCATGCTGCTGTGTCCGCAAGGAGGAATTTGGGCTCCTCTGTGAAACACCAATGTGCGTCACAAATGTAACCAGGGAGCTCCCCCAGGACGTCTGCGTACGCAGTCGGTTCCCAGATGTTTACATCCAGCTGGAGAAAGAGAAAAAGGACAGCTTTCCCAGGGACAATTCTGGACCTTTGGGACCATCCAGAATCACCATAGCCTAAACTTTGCACGGCCTGGGGAACACTCTTTCGCATGTCCAGCGATCCCCACTTCGAACCCTTTCTCAGCAGAGGCAGGCACTCTCTCAGTTGTACTAGATACCTCCGCAGAAGATTCAGAGAAACGTGCTGCGTCATTCAGCTTGAAAGTGGGACGCGGATGGGAGAGTACACTTTCTCCCCGTTTGGAGGTGCCTTGCGCTTGGCTTCTAAGCTACCTGAAGAGCAATATCGGCCCGACGTCTCTTCACGGCAGGAATGTCGTTGTGGGCCAAGGCTGCGTGTTCTCTAAAGCGAAAATTGTGCTGGCAATACTTTTCTAGAAACTTTTCTCACTGCACCACATGTTCAGCACTGGCCAAACGAAAGGGGACCTCAGGCCTGAAGGTAAGTTCCACTACTTCACATCGGGGGAGTGGGGTGTACAGTGGTTTCCATGAGGCCATACTGCACCTCAGAGGGCCTTAATTCTTCGATGCTCCTGGGAGCACACAGGATAGGAGATCGTTCACCTCTTTCGCATGATGACTTCTCTCCGTGCCGGAAAGGCGGATCCTGGCTTCTGAGGAAACGTAGCCTTAAACGGGCCCCTGAGAAAGCTCTTCACATTCATAGCCAGGGCAACGTACTGCTCTCTGGGTTGCCTACGTTGAGTGCTCCAGTCGTCAAAGAGCCTCGCAAAAGCAGCGCCGGGCAGACCCTCCCTGCCAGTCGAACGGCCCCCTTGAGTGAAAGAGAACTGCGGTGCCAATAGACACCCTGCTGACGACTGGCTCCAGGAGGAGATTCGGGACAGCACTCTCACAGAAGCGAAAGATAGGCTGTGGGCCCAGCTTGAGGAACAGTACGTTTTGCACACTTAACCCAGCTAGGCGTGAGCCAGAGAACCTTGGTCACTGAGGCCTACTTAAGGTACTGGCATACTTAACCCAGTAGATCCCATGCAGAGGTCCCCGTGCCCGAAAGTGCCTCCACGGAAAAGCCCTGTTCCTCCCGTGTGTTTCCTTGAGGCAATCAGGAACCACTGAGGATAACTACGTGAGCTCAGGTTTGAAACTGGGCGACCCTGGGCAAACCTTATTCCCCTCCGTGGTCGACGAGACCGTTGCGGTTTCATAAGCTGCCTGAAGCACAGTCCTCGCGCCCACCTTCTCTTTGCTCTCTGAAGGCCTCACATGAGAAGTCTGAGTTTACTCGTGACGGAAGCAGTCTGAGTGTACTCGTGTGAGGCCTGCTGCTCTCAGTTCCCGGCTGGGAGCTTCAGCAGGAGCACTCTGGAGCTCGCCGACAAAAGAAATGTGAGTCCCCCCCGGGCCTCAAGTAAAAGTCCAGATTTCCCCCGTTAGGAACACCTCGGAGTGCCATAGGAGCGAAGAAGCATGCGTTAAGGGAATGCTTCAACAGGGTAAGGGATTTATTTCACGAGACACAGTGCACTCACTCACGTTGGTTGCAACAATTGTCAAAGGGCACTGTACGCCTTCCAACTCCTCTGTTGTGTTTGAGCCACAGGAAGTAAAGGCATTCGTTTGGTTAAGCTCCATGCACGTGCAACGATAATGGTGAAGCGCTGCCCTGTTCGCTTGAAAGCTCTCGTTTGTAACGGCCTTCCAACGGTCTCAACGTATGCAGTTCTAAACCGCCTTACATTCCGTGCTGGTGTGCCCCCAAGGAGGAATTTGGGCTCTTTTGTGAAACACCAATGTGCGTCACAAATGAAGCCAGGGGGCTCCCCCAGGACGGCTGCGTACGGCAGTCGGTTCCCAGATGTTTACTTCCAGCCGGAGAAAGAAAAAAAGGACAGTTTTCCGAGGGACAATTCTGGATCTTCGGGACCATCCAGAATCACCAAAGCGTAAACTTTGAACGGCCTGGGGAACGCTCTTTCGCATGTCCAGGGACCCCCACGTCAAAATCTTTCTCAGCAGAGGCAGGCACTATGTGACTTGCACTAGATAGCTTGGCAGAACCTTCCGAGAAACATGCTGCGTAATTCAGCTTGAAAGTGGGACGCGGATGGGAGAGTACGCTTTCTCCCCGTTTGGAGGCGCCTTGCGCTTGGCTTCGAAGCTGCCTGAACAGCACTAGCGGCCCGACGTCTCTTCACGGCAGGAATGTCGTTGTGGGCCAAGGCTGCGTGTTCTCCAAAGCGAAAACTCTGCTGGCAATACCTTTCTAGGACCTCCTCACACGGCACCAGATGTTCAGCTCTGGCCAAACGAAAGGGGACCTCAGGCCTCAAGGTAAGTTCCAGTGTTTCACGTCGGAGGAGTTGGGCGTGCAGTGGTTTGCATGAGGCCATACTGCACCACGGAGTGCCTTAACTCTTCGAGGCTCCTGGGGGCACACAGGATAGGAGCTCGTTCAACAATTTCGAATGATGACTTCTCTCCGTGCCGGAACGGCGGATCCTGGCTCCTGAGGAAACGTAACCTAAACAGGCCCCTGGAGAAAGCTCTTCACATTCATAGCCAGGGCAACGTACTGCTCTCTGGGTTGACTAGGTTGAGTGCCCCAGTCGTCCAAGAGCCTCACGAAAGAAGCGCTGGGCAGACTCTATTTGACTGTCGAACGGACTCCTTGACTGAAAGAGAACTGCAGTGTCAATAGGCACCGTGCTGAAGACTGGCTCCAGGAGGAGATTCCGGACAGCACTCCCACAGAAGCGAAAGGTAGGCTGTGGGCCCAGCCTGAGGAACAGTACGTTTTGCAAACTTAAGACAGCTAAGCATGAGCCAGAGAGCCTTGGTCACTGAGGCCTACCTAATGCACTGGCATACTTATCCTGTAGATCGACTGCAGAGGTCCCTGTGCCCAAAAGTGCCTCCGTGGAAGGGCCCTGTTCCTCCCGTGTGTTTCCTTGAGGCAATCAGGAACCACTGAGGATAACTACGTGAGCTCAGGTTTGAAACTGGGCGACCTTGGGCAAACCTTATTCCCCTCCGTGGTCGACGAGACCGTTGCGGGTCATAAGCTGCCTGAAGCACAGTCCTCGCGCCCACCTTCTCTTTGCTGTCTGAAGGCCTCACATAAGAAGTCTGAGTTTACTCGTGACGGAAGCAGTCTGAGTGTACTCGTGTGAGGCCTGCTGCTCTCAGTTCCCGGCTGGGAGCTTCAGCAGGAGCACTCTGGAGCTAGCCGACAAAAGAATTGTGAGCCTCCCCCCCCCGGCCTCAATTATAAGTCCAGATTTCCCCCGGTAGGAACACCTCGGAGTGCCATAGGAGCGAAGAAACATGCGTTAACGGAATGCTTCAGCAGTGTAAGGGATTCATTTCACGTGACACCGTGCACTCACGTTCGTTGTAACAACGGTCAAAGGGCACTGTATGCCTTCCAACTCCTCTGTTGTGTTTGAGCCACAGGAAGTAAATGCATTCGTTAGAATAAGCTCCATGCACGTGCCACGATGATGGCGAAGCGCTTCCCAGTTCGCTTGAGAGCTCTCGTCTGTACGGCTCTCCAACGGCCTCAAGGTCCGCAGTTCTAAACAGCCTTACATTCCATGCTGCTGTGTCCGCAAGGAGGAATTTGGGCTCCTCTGTGAAACACCAATGTGCGTCACAAATGTAACCAGGGAGCTCCCCCAGGACGTCTGCGTACGCAGTTGGTTCCCAGATGTTTACTTCCAGCTGGAGAAAGAGAAAAAGGACAGCTTTCCCAGGGACAATTCTGGACCTTTGCGACCATCCAGAATCACCATAGCCTAAACTTTGCACGGCCTGGGGAACGCTCTTTCGCATGTCCAGCGATCCCCACGTCGAAACCTTTCTCAGCAGAGGCAGGCACTGTCTCAGTTGTACTAGATACCTCCGCAGAAGCTTCAGAGAAACGTGCTGCGTCATTCAGCTTGAAAGTGGGACGCGGATGGGAGAGTACACTTTCTCCCCGTTTGGAGGTGCCTTGCGCTTGGCTTCTAAGCTACCTGAAGAGCAATAGCGGCCCGACGTCTCTTCACGGCAGGATTGTCGTTGTGGGCCAAGGCTGCGTGTTCTCTAAAGCGAAAATTGTGCTGGCAATACTTTTCTAGAAACTTTTCTCACTGCACCACATGTTCAGCACTGGCCAAACGAAAGGGGACCTCAGGCCTGAAGGTAAGTTCCACTACTTCACATCGGGGGAGTGGGGTGTACAGTGGTTTCCATGAGGCCATACTGCACCTCAGAGGGCCTTAATTCTTCGATGCTCCTGGGGGCACACAGGATAGGAGATCGTTCACCTCTTTCGCAAGATGACTTCTCTCCGTGCCGGAACGGCGGATCCTGGCTTCTGAGGAAACGTAGCCTTAAACGGGCCCCTGGAGAAAGCTCTTCACATTCATAGCCAGGGCAACGTACTGCTCTCTGGGTTGCCTACGTTGAGTGCTCCAGTCGTCAAAGAGCCTCGCAAAAGCAGTGCCGGGCAGACCCTCCCTGCCAGTCGAAAGGCCCCCTTGAGTGAAAGAGAACTGCGGTGCCAATAGACACCGTGCTGACGACTGGCTCCAGGAGGAGATTCGGGACAGCACTCTCACAGAAGCGAAAGATAGGCTGTGGGCCCAGCTTGAGGAACAGTACGTTTGCACACTTAACCCAGCTAGGCGTGAGCCAGAGAACCTTGGTCACTGAGGCCTACTTAAGGTACTGGCATACTTAACCCAGTAGATCCCATGCAGAGGTCCCCGTGCCCGAAAGTGCCTCCACGGAAAAGCCCTGTTCCTCCCGTGTGTTTCCTTGAGGCAATCAGGAACCACTGAGGATAACTACGTGAGCTCAGGTTTGAAACTGGGCGACCCTGGGCAAACCTTATTCCCCTCCGTGGTCGACGAGACCGTTGCGGTTTCATAAGCTGCCTGAAGCACAGTCCTCGCGCCCACCTTCTCTTTGCTCTCTGAAGGCCTCACATGAGAAGTCTGAGTTTACTCGTGACGGAAGCAGTCTGAGTGTACTCGTGTGAGGCCTGCTGCTCTCAGTTCCCGGCTGGGAGCTTCAGCAGGAGCACTCTGGAGCTCGCCGACAAAAGAAATGTGAGTCCCCCCCGGGCCTCAAGTAAAAGTCCAGATTTCCCCCGTTAGGAACACCTCGGAGTGCCATAGGAGCGAAGAAGCATGCGTTAAGGGAATGCTTCAACAGGGTAAGGGATTTATTTCACGAGACACAGTGCACTCACTCACGTTGGTTGCAACAATTGTCAAAGGGCACTGTACGCCTTCCAACTCCTCTGTTGTGTTTGAGCCACAGGAAGTAAAGGCATTCGTTTGGTTAAGCTCCATGCACGTGCAACGATAATGGTGAAGCGCTGCCCTGTTCGCTTGAAAGCTCTCGTTTGTAACGGCCTTCCAACGGTCTCAACGTATGCAGTTCTAAACCGCCTTACATTCCGTGCTGGTGTGCCCCCAAGGAGGAATTTGGGCTCTTTTGTGAAACACCAATGTGCGTCACAAATGAAGCCAGGGGGCTCCCCCAGGACGGCTGCGTACGGCAGTCGGTTCCCAGATGTTTACTTCCAGCCGGAGAAAGAAAAAAAGGACAGTTTTCCGAGGGACAATTCTGGATCTTCGGGACCATCCAGAATCACCAAAGCGTAAACTTTGAACGGCCTGGGGAACGCTCTTTCGCATGTCCAGGGACCCCCACGTCAAAATCTTTCTCAGCAGAGGCAGGCACTATGTGACTTGCACTAGATAGCTTGGCAGAACCTTCCGAGAAACATGCTGCGTAATTCAGCTTGAAAGTGGGACGCGGATGGGAGAGTACGCTTTCTCCCCGTTTGGAGGCGCCTTGCGCTTGGCTTCGAAGCTGCCTGAACAGCACTAGCGGCCCGACGTCTCTTCACGGCAGGAATGTCGTTGTGGGCCAAGGCTGCGTGTTCTCCAAAGCGAAAACTCTGCTGGCAATACCTTTCTAGGACCTCCTCACACGGCACCAGATGTTCAGCTCTGGCCAAACGAAAGGGGACCTCAGGCCTCAAGGTAAGTTCCAGTGTTTCACGTCGGAGGAGTTGGGCGTGCAGTGGTTTGCATGAGGCCATACTGCACCACGGAGTGCCTTAACTCTTCGAGGCTCCTGGGGGCACACAGGATAGGAGCTCGTTCAACAATTTCGAATGATGACTTCTCTCCGTGCCGGAACGGCGGATCCTGGCTCCTGAGGAAACGTAACCTAAACAGGCCCCTGGAGAAAGCTCTTCACATTCATAGCCAGGGCAACGTACTGCTCTCTGGGTTGACTAGGTTGAGTGCCCCAGTCGTCCAAGAGCCTCACGAAAGAAGCGCTGGGCAGACTCTTTTTGACTGTCGAACGGACTCCTTGACTGAAAGAGAACTGCAGTGTCAATAGGCACCGTGCTGAAGACTGGCTCCAGGAGGAGATTCCGGACAGCACTCCCACAGAAGCGAAAGGTAGGCTGTGGGCCCAGCCTGAGGAACAGTACGTTTTGCAAACTTAAGACAGCTAAGCATGAGCCAGAGAGCCTTGGTCACTGAGGCCTACCTAATGCACTGGCATACTTATCCTGTAGATCGACTGCAGAGGTCCCTGTGCCCAAAAGTGCCTCCGTGGAAGGGCCCTGTTCCTCCCGTGTGTTTCCTTGAGGCAATCAGGAACCACTGAGGATAACTACGTGAGCTCAGGTTTGAAACTGGGCGACCTTGGGCAAACCTTATTCCCCTCCGTGGTCGACGAGACCGTTGCGGGTCATAAGCTGCCTGAAGCACAGTCCTCGCGCCCACCTTCTCTTTGCTGTCTGAAGGCCTCACATAAGAAGTCTGAGTTTACTCGTGACGGAAGCAGTCTGAGTGTACTCGTGTGAGGCCTGCTGCTCTCAGTTCCCGGCTGGGAGCTTCAGCAGGAGCACTCTGGAGCTAGCCGACAAAAGAATTGTGAGCCTCCCCCCCCCGGCCTCAATTATAAGTCCAGATTTCCCCCGGTAGGAACACCTCGGAGTGCCATAGGAGCGAAGAAACATGCGTTAACGGAATGCTTCAGCAGTGTAAGGGATTCATTTCACGTGACACCGTGCACTCACGTTCGTTGTAACAACGGTCAAAGGGCACTGTATGCCTTCCAACTCCTCTGTTGTGTTTGAGCCACAGGAAGTAAATGCATTCGTTAGAATAAGCTCCATGCACGTGCCACGATGATGGCGAAGCGCTTCCCAGTTCGCTTGAGAGCTCTCGTCTGTACGGCTCTCCAACGGCCTCAAGGTCCGCAGTTCTAAACAGCCTTACATTCCATGCTGCTGTGTCCGCAAGGAGGAATTTGGGCTCCTCTGTGAAACACCAATGTGCGTCACAAATGTAACCAGGGAGCTCCCCCAGGACGTCTGCGTACGCAGTCGGTTCCCAGATGTTTACTTCCAGCTGGAGAAAGAGAAAAAGGACAGCTTTCCCAGGGACAATTCTGGACCTTTGCGACCATCCAGAATCACCATAGCCTAAACTTTGCACGGCCTGGGGAACGCTCTTTCGCATGTCCAGCGATCCCCACGTCGAAACCTTTCTCAGCAGAGGCAGGCACTGTCTCAGTTGTACTAGATACCTCCGCAGAAGCTTCAGAGAAACGTGCTGCGTCATTCAGCTTGAAAGTGGGACGCGGATGGGAGAGTACACTTTCTCCCCGTTTGGAGGTGCCTTGCGCTTGGCTTCTAAGCTACCTGAAGAGCAATAGCGGCCCGACGTCTCTTCACGGCAGGATTGTCGTTGTGGGCCAAGGCTGCGTGTTCTCTAAAGCGAAAATTGTGCTGGCAATACTTTTCTAGAAACTTTTCTCACTGCACCACATGTTCAGCACTGGCCAAACGAAAGGGGACCTCAGGCCTGAAGGTAAGTTCCACTACTTCACATCGGGGGAGTGGGGTGTACAGTGGTTTCCATGAGGCCATACTGCACCTCAGAGGGCCTTAATTCTTCGATGCTCTTGGGGGCACACAGGATAGGAGATCGTTCACCTCTTTCGCAAGATGACTTCTCTCCGTGCCGGAACGGCGGATCCTGGCTTCTGAGGAAACGTAGCCTTAAACGGGCCCCTGGAGAAAGCTCTTCACATTCATAGCCAGGGCAACGTACTGCTCTCTGGGTTGCCTACGTTGAGTGCTCCAGTCGTCAAAGAGCCTCGCAAAAGCAGTGCCGGGCAGACCCTCCCTGCCAGTCGAAAGGCCCCCTTGAGTGAAAGAGAACTGCGGTGCCAATAGACACCGTGCTGACGACTGGCTCCAGGAGGAGATTCGGGACAGCACTCTCACAGAAGCGAAAGATAGGCTGTGGGCCCAGCTTGAGGAACAGTACGTTTGCACACTTAACCCAGCTAGGCGTGAGCCAGAGAACCTTGGTCACTGAGGCCTACTTAAGGTACTGGCATACTTAACCCAGTAGATCCCATGCAGAGGTCCCCGTTCCCGAAAGTGCCTCCACGGAAAAGCCCTGTTCCTCCCGTGTGTTTCCTTGAGGCAATCAGGAACCACTGAGGATAACTACGTGAGCTCAGGTTTGAAACTGGGCGACCCTGGGCAAACCTTATTCCCCTCCGTGGTCGACGAGACCGTTGCGGGTCATAAGCTGCCTGAAGCACAGTCCTCGCGCCCACCTTCTCTTTGTTCTCTGAAGGCCTCACATGAGAAGTCTGAGTTTACTCGTGACGGAAGCAGTCTGAGTGTACTCGTGTGAGGCCTGCTGCTCTCAGTTCCCGGCTGGGAGCTTCAGCATGAGCACTCTGGAGCTGGCCGACAAAAGAAATGTGAGTCCCCCCCGGGCCTCAAGTAAAAGTCCAGATTTCCCCCGTTAGGAACACCTCGGAGTGCCATGGGAGCGAAGAAGCATGCGTTAAGGGAATGCTTCAACAGGGTAAGGGATTTATTTCACGAGACACAGTGCACTCACTCACGTTGGTTGCAACAATTGTCAAAGGGCACTGTACGCCTTCCAACTCCTCTGTTGTGTTTGAGCCACAGGAAGTAAATGCATTCGTTTGGTTAAGCTCCATGCACGTGCAACGATACTGGTGAAGCGCTGCCCTGTTCGCTTGAAAGCTCTCGTTTGTAACGGCCTTCCAACGGCCTCAACGTACGCAGTTCTAAACCGCCTTACATTCCGTGCTGGTGTGCCCCCAAGGAGGAATTTGCGCTCTTTTGTGAAACACCAATGTGCGTCACAAATGAAGCCAGGGGGCTCCCCCAGGACGTCTGCGTACGGCAGTCGGTTCCCAGATGTTTACTTCCAGCCGGAGAAAGAAAAAAAGGACAGTTTTCCGAGGGACAATTCTGGATCTTCGGGACCATCCAGAATCACCAAAGCGTAAACTTTGAACGACCTGAGGAACGGTCTTTCGCATGTCCAGGGATCCCCACGTCAAAATCTTTCTCAGCAGAGGCAGGCACTATGTCACTTGCACTAGATAGCTCGGCAGAACCTTCCGAGAAACATGCTGCGTCATTCAGATTGAGAGTGGGACGCGGATGGGAGAGTACGCTTTCTCCCCGTTTGGAGGTGCCTTGCGCTTGGCTTCGAAGCTCCCCGAACAGCACTAGCGGCCCGACGTCTGTTCACGGCAGGAATGTCGTTGT